>NC_089598.1:56110722-56410722 GCF_019320115.1 Miscanthus floridulus | reverse complement strand
CTCTGGGGGCCATAGCCACCACAAAAGGCACCGAGCCTCTGAAGTAGGGTGCACGAGCTACTAGGAGGGGGACGAGCGAGGTTGTAAACGCTGGGAGAAACTAGACAACGGAGGTGTCAAGAGAAAGAAGAAAAGGGAGAAAAAAGCAAGGAAAAAGAGCGAGGATTGGAGAGGATTAAGGGTATTTTTGACAATTTAGTATCTTTTTTTGAAAATGGTAGTGTTAAATTTTGTATGTTTCCTTTGACAACGGAGTTCCTATATCGACGTAGTAGCATTATATTGTTCTTTGATGTTTCATTAGTTGACTTTTTATTTTTTATACTACAAAGGGAAGAGGGGAAGGAGTCAGAGGACGACTAAACTAAATGTCTAGAATAAAATAGTAAAAAAAACTAATGCCGCCAAGTTAACCGGTGATATTTAAATACAGTTATTATAATAGGCAAAATTTAAATACAGACCCCATTTGGCATAGCACCACCACCGGCTCCTAGAATTTAAATACAGACAATTTTTATCAAGCGGGGTAAAATGAAACAGGTCTACCAAAGAATCCCTCAAATCCTGCCCTCACAGAGATTTTGGGCTGAGATGAGCCAAAAACAGTGGCTTCATCTGGCTCCAACCCATGCCTATGGGCCCCACTGGGTGTTGATGTCAGATTTCCCCCCATCGGGCACGATCGTCTGGGAGCGTCGAGGCGCGTGGCCACCACAAAGGGCACGCGGGTCATCAGGGAGCCGCCGGGGAGAGGCACACGAGCCGCCGAAGTAGGCACACGGGCCACTGGGAGGGACGAGCGAGGTTGCATACGCTGGGAGAAACTAAATGAGAGAGGTGTGGAGATAAAGAAGAAAGAGAGAAGAAAAGAAGTAAGAAAAAGAGCGAGGATTGAAGAGGAGTAAGGGCATTCTAAACATTTTAGCATTTTTAACTTCTATAAGGAGCTATTTTCTCAAACAGTTCATCAAAACAGCCGCAACTTCACATGGGAGCTGTTCATAGAGCAGGAGAAAAAAACAGCTTCACTGGTGAAACGGTACCATATTTATAGTGAACTGGTGGGCGACATTGATTTGGAATTTAGTGTAGTGGTTTGGACCCTGTTTTCAGAACCTTTCACCATTTAAACTGGGCAGAAGGCCACATGACAAAAATGTGGCAGTCGAAGGATTAATATGGACCTACTGGATGAAATTTAAATAAGAGAAATTTTACAATGGTTGACATCAATCAGTGTAAAAATATGATATACCAACATGTGGCTTCATAGAGTTCAAACTAATTTACTTAATGTACCAATTCATTGGAGCTAGATACGTAGAGAAACAGTCAAGTTAATTTGTAGCTCATCACGCCGGACGGGATGGAAAGCACGCCAAAATGGTCCTCGTCAAGTTCAACGCCCCTTTGCCAACGAAGTCAAACAAGACTGCACGATTCGTTGCACTGCTTCTCTGTAGTCTGTAGTATCTACAAGTTGTCTGCCTGCCTATATGTGCTGTTGCTCCATCGGTAATCACACAAACACTTCATCACTCTCAAGAGCAGAGATAGCTACATAGAGCTTACGGTTACATATAGACTATAGTCTCTTTCTTGGCGCTACTACTCACAGCTCAATTTATAAACCATGGCGTCCTAGGCCATCGAGAGCCACTGCGCCGGTGCAGATGTCATCACCGGAGATGCCGCGTGCAGGAAGAAGTCGATTGAGCTGCTTGAGGAGCTCGGCCTCCCCAAGGGACTGCTTCCAACGGAGGACATCCAGGAGTTCGGGTACAACGGCGAGACAGGGTTCATGTGGTTGGTGCAGGGGAAGAAGAAGGCCGAGCACACATTCAAGAAGATCATGCAGACTGTTTCCTATGCCTCCGAGGTGACCGCATTCGCCAAGAAGAGCAAACTGAGGAAGATCAACGGCGTGAAGACCAAGGAACTGATGCTCTGGCTCAGCGTTGTCGAGGTCTATGTTCTCGAGGCCTCGCCAGACAAGGTCACCTTCAAGACCGGCACTGGCCTCTCGGACACCTTTGATGCCACTGCCTTTGCGTTTGGACAATAATATAATCAATGCAATCAGTAAAACTGCATTGGCTAGCTACTACCTTGAAATACATATGCCGATCGAGCCGTGTAATCTCAGTTGAATTTCAAAGTACGTTTATATTTTGGAATCTATTTATTTATCTTTTGTTTTGTATAATAAACACAAAAATGTATGAGAGCAAGTATAATAACATGTTATAAGCTGGCTAAATACTGAGGTGGAGAGAGAGGAGAGGGGAGAGAAGCGGCTGTAAGCTTACAGCCGGCTTAGGCACAAGAACAAAGAAATTTTGTGAGAGAGATATGTGGGTCATGTATTGACAGTGAAGAGCTAACTATTATATGAGTGTGCTGAGAGAAGGCTGTAAAGAAACCTTACAGCCGGCTGCTGGTTGTATTGTTAGCATTGCTCCAATGGATGTATTGATGGAAATAATAGCAATTTAGTGACGTTGAAATTAATTCCGACAATGAGGAAAAGAACAACAACATGTACCATAGGTGTATGATTTATCACTAGCACTACCATCCAAGGCAAACTCAAGCTATCTAGTGCTAGTAACACTAGGAACATAAGAACGAACAATACAAAAAGAATAGATATTCTCACAATGGGGTTGTCGATGGATATTTGCAAACACCAGCGGCGTAGAGGGAAGAAGGCGTCCAGCGAGCAGTCACAATGGCGCTTCCCAAAAACCTTATACACCTCCTACCCTGTACAAGGACACTATTAATGGTCACTGACACCTGTTTTTACCATCAACATTCCACCCAAAAGCATGATAAAGTGAGGTAAATCATTATCACAAATGTTGAATTTTGTTTATAATTCACCTAGCTCCACTTGTGCTTATAGAATTATTTGTATGTAGAAAACTATAGCAAAAATGGACCAAAACGGTGACAAATATGGATATAGGGAACACGTGGACGTGGCAGGGGGCCAAGGGCCCACATGCCATGCCGGCCGGCCCCACATAGGTGCCGCCCGACGCCACCCTGGCTCCTGCCACATCACCGATCTATGGGAGCTGCTCCAGAAGCCTTCCCATTGTTGATCTTAAGTCGGTTTGCACCGATGGTCATGATGGAGAGACCATGGATCCACCGGCCCACTGTCATAGGCTTAGAGGCTTCAAACCGACCTCCTGTCCAAATCTCCATACGTGCCACTCGTACAACCACCTTTGGGAGCCAACCAACATCGTAGGATGCAAAGGCGCCCCTATGCTACCACCCGATGCCCTGGGGTGGCCACCGACCACTTGGCTGCCTACGAGTACCCCCCTCACTCTACACTATAAATATAGGGTGTGGAGCTCGGTGGAGATGTGCCCCATTCAATTCCAAGCTCTCCAAGCTTTCTAGCTTAGCTTTCCTTTAGCAAACCTAACCTAAATATAAGTTCTAGCCTTCCGCCTTCCCGTGGAAAAAATATAAATTCGACACTTGGTACTCATCGAGCGAAGTGCTACGCGATAGTTTTGTGCACTTGCGGAATTCCTCCACTAGTCACTAAGAAGTATCAACAAGCATTTCTGACACCGTTGTCGAGGAAGGCAACTGACCTCGAATTTATATTTTTGCTAGCTTTGCTAACTAGGCTTTTAGTTATCCTAATTAGTTTATCATTTTTCTTCATACCCTATCACTACCATACACGATCATGGGTGACAAGTCCATTCATGATTTTTCTGCACCCTCGACTGCTAATGTAGCCACTAGACCCAATATCATCAATGGAAAGCTTAAGCCAACATTAATTACGATGGTTCAAGCTAGTTCATTTTCTACGAAAGCCCACGAGGATGCAAATGCTCACCTCCAACACCTTTTGGAGATTTATAGCACATTTACCATAAAGGGAGTGAACCAAGAGGCTATACGTCTTCGCCTTTTCCCCTTCTCTTTGTTAGGAAAGGCTAAGCAATGGTTTTACTCTAACCACAACGCTGTAGATACCTGGGCAAGTGTTCCAACACTTTCCTAGTCAAGTTTTTCCCTATGGGAAAGACTAATGCTCTTTGCAGTAAGATCTCTAGTTGTCAACAACTAGCAGATGAGTCGATTCCCGAAGCTTGGAAACGAATGCAAGAGTATGTCTCTGCATGCCCACACCATGGTATGGAAGACTGGCTTTTGATATAGAACTTCTACCATGGATTAGTGCCGTTTGATACAAGCCATTTAGATATTGCTGCTGGTGGAGCATTCTTTTCGCTAAGTGTTGCAGATGCCAAGACACTGATCGAGAAGATGGTTTCCAACCAAGGATGGAGCGATGATCGACTCCAACCCCATAAACGAGGTATGCATTCAATTAAAGAAGTTGATATGCTTGCAGCTAAAATGGATCTGCTCGCAAAGTGAGTAGAACATTATGATAAGATGAGTGCCCAAGAGACACTCAAAGCCATGGATTCCCACATGGACATTCGGGAAATTCCTGTCTCAAGACCCAGGAGGATCTCAACTTCGTCAACATCGACAATGGGTTTCGTCCACAACAACATCAAGGATGGAATTAGCGCTCCAACAATCAAGGAGGTAACAATTATTACTCTTCTCAACGTGTTAATAATCAAGGTACTAATAGTTATGCTTTCCTTAAAGATCTTGTTTATAGTCAAAGTAGAATGATTGATAGTATCAATAAAAGTTGCATGCTCATGACAAGATATTGGAAAGCATAAATGCTAAATTATATGAGTTTTCTTCTGCCTTAAAGAATCAACTTAGTTTCAATAAGATGATAGAAACCCAATTAGCCTAAATAGCTGCTGCCATACCATCCTATGAAAAAGATAGAATTCCTAGCAAACCTGAAGGAACCATGGAGACAACCAACCTTGCCATGGCAACGTATGACTTTTCTGTAAATGGTTGGGGATTTCCTAGTGAGAAAGGTGATCCTGGGAACACTGTCATTACTTGCTTCATAGGACCCCATACTTCTCATAATGACATTTGTGATCTAGGGTCTAGTGCTAACATTATGTCTAAGGAAACTTATGATAGATTGTTTTACCCTACCTTAGCTCCAACCTCAGTTTACTTATAGCTAGCTGACCAATCGACATGTTATCTCGAAGGGGTAGCCACTGACTTATTAGTCAAGGTTAGGAGTGCTTATGTTCCTACAGATTTCATGATCTTAGACATGGGCAATGACAAGAATACACCTTTAATCCTTGATCGTCCTTTCCTTAATACTGCAAATGCTTGCATATATGTGGCTTCTGGGCAAATCCAATTCCACTTTGCTGGAAGAAAAGAAAAAATTGCTTTTGCCTCTGGATAACCTCTCTTTGATGAGAAACAAGAAAATAAGAAGCATCCAAAGAGAATCAAGATGAAGAAACCAAAGCCAATTGAAGAACCGAAGAAGGCTGTCAAGAAGAAGAAGAATAGAAAAAGATGGCATAAAAAGAAAGATTGTCCTCAAATTCGTCATCCCCTGCTCAAGGAAGAATGACCTTGAGCTCGTCAAAAAGGTAAGTTCTCTATTCCTTGCATATTTACCGCATTTTAAGTAGTTGCATCTCATATTTCAATTTCCAATAAAATTGCTTTGCATTGCATGATTAGTTAGTTGCATTTAGCTACTCTATGTTAATAAATAAAGTATGTAGTAGCTATGCATGATAGGATAGGGTTTGCATTTAAATAAAATAAATTATAAAAAACATATATAATAAATAAATATTTAGTAAGTTATCTAGTAGTAATTAGTTTAGTCATTTAGTCATTTATGCATTCTAGTAGTAGTAGTAGTTAATCAATAAAGAAAGAATCAAAGAGCCGTCAGAAGACATTCCAACCTATGCAAAAGGGATGTTTGGGGGAGACATATCTCCCTGCTCAGGTATGAAAAATCTTAAACCCTCTCTTTACATTCATGTTTGTTTTACATGTCTATATCCATGATCATAGAATGTAGAGAGGAGTGCCTTAAAATTTATCTTAAAAGAAACTTTGCTCTAATAAATGATGATAAAGTTATTTGGAGATGATGAATAGTTGCTCTATAATACTTTGCAAAAGCTTGTCATACATCCTGATACTTCTTAAGTTTTGAGCATGATAACTTAGAGTTCGTCTTAAGTTGAATGCTTTTGTGGGTTGTAATTGCTAGAACCAAGTCTATGTTTTTGTGAGAAGTGTTGTAGCCTATATTAGAGTAAATCTTTGAACCTATCTGAGGAATGGTAAAAACAACCTGGAGTTTGTTTTGCAAAATGCTAAAACTCTCTTGCTAGAAGTTCCTCAATGGTGATAAATTCCTACCAAAGCCAAATACATATTTATACATGATAAAGCCACTATAAAATCTACTTGTTTGTTTTGAGCCTTTTCAAGCCTTGTTAATCTGAGTAGAGAAACCTGTCATGCTTTTGATCAAGAGCACGTACACCCACATAGTTATGCTATTCCTACACTAAGATACACAACCATATATGCTTTCTATTTATTATTGCTCTATGGGAATCAAAGTTACATCTCTAGCTATCTTTCATCAAAAAGAGAGGCATGGGCTACAGAGAGAGAGAGAGAGAGAGAGTAAAAGAGCAAAAAGCTCTAGTATTCAAAAAGAAGAAGAAAAGAAGCCATGCCCTCTCAAAAAGAAGCTAGAGCAGGGAAACTTCTCAAAGGAGTACCACTTCCACCAAATATACCACACACATGCACATCTTGATCAATGGTTTGTTGCTCCATGTGATCCAAGTGTTTGACTTAGCAATACATTCAATTCATGTACGCTATGCTTTTATCCCCTACCTTGAGCTCCAAATAAGTTTTAGAATAGATATTAAGGCTAAGATCTACGGCCTTGGCGAGGATTCAAATACCATTGGGTGACTTGAGTGTACCATCTGAGGAACTTAGGCAAGTTTTCTTTTCAAAACTTGTTGAAAACCTCCTAGAAGGTTGAGCTAAACCAAAGTAAGAGAAAAAGTATTTGTCTAGCTACACATTCTTGCAATTGCTTGTGTCAAGGTGAAAGCTACAAGTCCCACATTGCTAAGACTGATGATGGATTTCTAAGTGCTAACGTGTTCAATTCAAGAGATAGTATTTGTTCGTATATAAGTTTTTGTAGGGCGTTACATAGTAGCAACTCCTGATCCAACACTTATTCCAAGCTAAGCCCGCATCTTTGCTCGGGACGAGCAAAGGGGTAGCCTGGCGAAGCTTGTTGATGGTCACTAACACCTATTTTACCATCAACATTCCACCTAGAAGCATGATAAAGTGAGGTAAATCATCATCACAAATGTTGCATTTTGTTTATAATTCACCTAGTTCCACTTGTGCTAGTAGAATTATTTGTATGCAGGAAATTATAGCAAAAATGGACCAAAATGGTGATAAATATGGACATAGGGAGCAAGTCGACTTGGTAGGGGGGCCAATGGCCCACATGCCATGCCGGCCGGCCCCACATGGGTGCTGCCCGCCGCCACCCTAGCTCCTGCCACATCACCGATCTATTGGAGCTGCTCTAGAAGCCTTCTAGTGCATTGATCTTAAGTCAGTTTGCACCTTCTGTCCAAATCTCTACATGTGCCACTCCTACAACCGCCTTTGGGAGCCAACCAGCACCATAGGATGCAAAGGTGGTGCACCCTAGGGCTGCCTCATGCTCCTATGCCGTTGTTCGGTGCCCTGGGATTGTAGCAGAACCGACCAATTTATAAGAGCACAAGTACAATAATAGCCCACAAGCGGTCGGACTATCATACTTGAGCCCATATAAACCTGGTAGTCTGTCAAGTATCGCGAAGGGTCTCGATTCAACCAACATACAACCAAGATCGTACATGATTCAACATTCATGTCACACGTTACATAAAGTTCATAAATACAGTTCATCCATCAGAGTATGAATTAAAGTTATTACAAACCACGTTCAGGTAAGATAGTAGCAGAAGCAAATTAAAAGTTTGAAACCAATATCTGCAACATTGTTTAAATATAGTGCTAGCTCATGATCACACTTCCACAAAAGCATAAGTGAGGGATTAATAAGAGATGCCTGCCCAGGGCTTACTCCTCGTCCACGGCGGGATAAAAGCAGTTGTTGCAATAGCCATGATAAACTGTACCATCTGCAACAATGGGAATAAAACCCTGAGTACGAGAAGGTACTCAACTAGACTTACCCATCATAAACAAAAAATAAAGTGACTCCAAGGATTATGCAAGGCTTTATAAGTGGAGCTAGCTTGACAACATTTTGCATAAAAAGCCACTAATTCAGCTACACATTTTATAATTCGGTCATCAAATTAATTATAGCTATTCATCTCTATATTAGCAACTAACCTATGCCAAACATGTGGTATATCATTTAGTAGCATAAGAATAGTAACCATAGCTGGTATAATAATTCCATGTTCATCATAACCATCATTCCATAATACAGTTACTACGATGTTGGTACCAGCCAAGTTTCTCACTATCCGAGAGAGACGGCGATTCGAATCAATTTCAACCAGCTAGGAATTTATTCCAAACACAAACCCAGGCAAACTAGATCAACAGTCACCATAGGTCACCTTTGGTACAACTCAGGTCCATATTTCGCGGGTTCAATCAGCGCCGCACAATCAGGGACGACCAGCTGCCAGGACGTTTAGGCCCGACATGCCCTTGGGATCATGCCTGGCTCCCCACACATCCTTACTACCATACAGAGTGCACACTCTTACAGAACGGGGCCCGACCTGAGTTGAGCTACTCGACTTCGCGGTTGGAATGAGTTATCTTGCCAGCTAAGTGAGAGGTATGCATTCAATCTTGTCAAAAGCGCTCAACAACGGTACGGTCCTTAATCGGCATAGATGGATTCATATGAGTCAACCTACACATAGACTCTGCCTAGGCTCCATTTACATTACCCCATGGTTCTATTCCACGATAGCAAATATAGCCAACCGTGCTTCGGTATCCACCTATATCTCGCAGGTGATAGGAAATCACCCGACTTCTACCGATCTAAGCATGGCTAAGCATGTATTTGATCCTGGACCTACACATGGTTAAAGGTGTATATATATGGACAAGGTAGTTCTATACATCAAGTGTTTCCAATCAACTCTTATAACCTAATGCATCAAACATAAAGGACTCAAGTGATATTTTGTAAAACATGAGAGGCTTAAAATGCTTCGGGGCTTGCCTTTGAGGAAAGAGGTTGGCCTATGATCCAGGCACTCCAGGAGGTCCTCAAGAGTTTGCTCCTCTCCTTCTAGAGCTATGGCCTGAGGTGTCTCCTGTTGTTCCTCCTCTTCTTCTTCGTTGAACTCCAAATGAGTTATCCCCTCGGACGATCATATATGCATGAGCATGAAATAAGATATCATGGATGCATATATAATGACTTGTATGATATGATATGGTGTGATGAAATGTATCCTAATAAGTGTTCTCAATTGCATTGCATTAAGGTGATAACAAGACAAATTTTCTTTTACTGAGTAGGTGCATATCTCTTCTCTAGTAATTAAACAAATTCTCACCTAAGCAATTTTCTGGACTACAAGATAACAGCCACTTGTTTTGACCATAACTGGAATTATACACATCTAAATAATATAGTTGTGGACTTTCTAGAAATATTATGAAATTGCCTACAACTTTCTTTTAATCATCTTAATGTGATTCAG
Organism: Miscanthus floridulus; assembly: GCF_019320115.1. Lineage (NCBI taxonomy): Eukaryota > Viridiplantae > Streptophyta > Magnoliopsida > Poales > Poaceae > Miscanthus > Miscanthus floridulus. The sequence continues at coordinate 56,400,997 of NC_089598.1, read as the reverse complement.
CAGTTATCTAGGTCAAACAATTCAATCTTTCAGATCTATCCAGAGAGCAAGTATTTCTGACAGCAGACTTCTAACAGCTATAATTCTCAAACCATAAGGCCTATGACTATGAAAATTTAACACAAGGTAGATAAGTAAGTTATCTACAACTTGGTTATTAACCATCTTTACATAAAAGATCATTATCATCATGAAATCATCACCACAACAGAAACTATACATGCAGCCATCTAGTTTCTGTTGTGGTGATGATTTCATGATGATAATGATTTATGTTAATAACAAAGTTGTAGATAACTTACTTATATACATTGTTTTAATTTTTCATAGTCATAGGCCTTACGGTTTGAGAATTATAGCTGTTAGAAGTCTGCTATCAGAAATACTTGCTCTCTGGACAGATCTGAAAGATTGAATTGTTTGACCTAGACAACTGCTGAATAACATTAAGATCATTAAAAGAAAGTTGTAGGCAATTTCATAATCTTTCCATAATGTCCACAATCATATTATTTTGATGTGTACAACTCTAGTTATGGTCAAAACAATTGGCTGTTGTCTTATAGTCCAAAAAATAATTTACATAAGTGTTTGTTTAAGTTACTAGAGAAGAGATATGCACCTACTCAGTAAAAGAAAATGTAACTTGTTATCACCTTAATGTAATGATGCTGAGAACACTTATGAGGATGCATTCATCACAACATATCATATTATACATGTCATTATATATGCATCCATGATATCTTATTTCCTGCTCATGCAGATAGGATCGTCCGAAGGGATAACCCTTTTGGAGTTTGACAAAGAGCCGGAGGAACAACAGGAGGCACCTCAGGCCATAGCTCTAGAAGGAGAGGAGAAAACTCTTGAAGACTTACCCGAGTGCCTAGACCATAGGCCAACTTCTTTTATCAAAGGCAAGCCCCGGAGCATTTTAAGCCTCCCATGTTTTACAAAATATCACTTGAGTCCTTTATGTTTGATGCATTAGGTTATAAGAGTTGAATTGGAAACACTTGATGCATAGAACTACCTTGTCTAGATAAATATACCTTTAACCCTGTATAGGTCTAGGATTGAATATATGCTTAGCCATGCTTAGACAGGTAGAAGTTGGGTGATTTCCTGTCACCTGCGAGATATATGTGGATACCGGAGCACGGTTGGCTATATTTGCTATCGTGGAAAAAAACCATGAGATAATATAACTGGAGGTCAGACAGAGTCTATGTGTAGGTTGGCTCATGTGATCCCGTCTGTACTGATTAAGGACCGTACCGTTGTTGGCGCTTCTATCGAGATTGAACGCATGCCTCTCACTTAGCTGGCCAGATAAGTCGAGTGGCTCAACTTAGGCCAGGCCCCATTCTATAAGAGTGCGCACTCTGGATGGTAGTAAGTGTGCGGGGAGCCAGATGTGAGCCCAAGGGCAGGCCAGGCCTAAACATCCTAGCAGCTGGTCATCGTTGATTGTGCGGCACTGATCAAACCCGCAAAATGTGGACCTGAGTTGTACCAAAGGTGACGTAAGGTGACCGTTGATTTGGTCTGAATGGGTTTGTGTTAGGAATAAATTCCTAGCTGGTTGAAATTGATTCGAATCGTCGTCTCTCCCGGACAGTGAGGAACTTGGCTAGTTCCAACATCGTAGTAAGTGTATTATGGAATGATGGTTACGATGAACATGGAATTATTATATCAGCTATGGTTACTACTGTATGCTACTAAATGATATACCACATGTTTGGCATAGGTTAGTTGCTAATCTAGAGATGAATAGCTATAATTAACTTGATGACCAAATTATAAAAGGTATAGTTGAATTAGTGGCTTTTTATGCAAAATGTTGTCAAGCTAGCTCCACTTATAAAGCCTTGCATGATCCTTGGAGTCACTTTATTTTGGTTTATGATGGGTAAGTCTAGCTGAGTACCTTCTTGTACTCAGGGTTTATTTCCCATTGTTGCAGATAATACGATGTATCATGGCTACTGTAAGAACTGTTTTTGTCCTACGTGGACGAGGAGTGGGGCCTTGGGCAAGGCATCTCTTGTTAATCCCTCTCTTGTGCTTTTGTGGAAATATGATCATGAGCTATCACTGTATTTGAACAATGATGGAGATGTTGGTTTCAAACTGTATTTGCTTCTGCTACTATTTTACCTGAACTTGGTTGGTAATAACTTTTAATCGTACTCTGATGTATGGAACTGTATTTGTGAACTTTATGTAATGTGTAATATGTATGTTGAATCATGTACGATCTTGGTTGTATGTTGGTTGAATCGAGACCCTTTGTGGTACTCCACAGACTACCGGGTTTATATGGGCTCAAGTATGACAGTGTGACCGCTTGCGGGCTGCTATTGTACTTGTGCTATTATAAATTGGACGGTTCTGCTATAGCTACATCAGTTCTCCACCGTCTTAAAGATCATATCTACGCCATTGTTTTAAGTCGGTTTGATCTGAGGGCTAAGAATTGTTGGTTCCCCCCTATATATAGCAGCCCCTTGCCCCCGAGGTATAAGTCAAGATATCAGTTGATCTTCATCTTTAGAGCTTTTCAGAGAGAGTAGAATAGATCTCCAATTCCTCAAAGTTCTAGTATAGGCTAGCTAGTAGGATTCAAGTAGAGTTGGGCTACTGCTTCGGATTCTAGATTCATCGTTTGGAGGCTGGTATAGCCATTGTATCCTCTATTCTTCATGACTTTGTGCTTAATCTATATTATGTTTCTATCTATTATGTTCCTAGTTAGCTTTGGTTATATGATTGATATAGTCATAGTTGATACTAAGTTTATGCATAAGTTTGCAAAGCGCTTAGCTCAGTACTCGAGTGAGTTAAGTGGTCGACATTATGTAAGCATGGTGCTTATATGTTGTTTACCTATGGATGCACTCTACATTCCAGGCCATGTGGTAGATCGCGAGTGTGACACTCTCGTTGAGTCCTTTGTAGTCCACTCCCCGTTTGTTGAACAAGTAGGAACTAATAGCGAAGGGAACCAAGCTCTGTTCATGATCTTCCTTAGTAATGTTCCTTATGTGTGGATGAAGAGTTAATTATGATATAGATGATAGCATATTTACTTGGGGTGTACAAAAGACTTAGTATGTAGGAATGACTTAGGAATCTTTCTCTTAATTAATCTCTAGCCTAGCTATACTACATTTATGAGTATCTATTTCTATTATTGGATTATTATCAATGCCTTATACTTATCATTTATATATCATTTGACTTACCCCTGCTATAGTATATGCTCAGTTAGTGATCCCATCATAAGTATTCATATTTGTCAATATCTCTAGCCACCACTCCTTCCTTTGGTATACTCCCAGGTAAAGTGCTACAATGGTATATTATATGTGCGCTTGCAGAACCTTATATATATATATTCATTCTAAGTCACAAGTAAATACCAACACACATGTCTAGTGCCGTTGCTAGGAGTAGATTTAAAACTCTATTCTTAGCAGCTACACTAAGAAATGTCAACAAGCATTTGTGGCGCTATTGTCGAGGAGGGCACAAGTCTAAAAGAGAATTGATCAAATAAATACTTGATGATATCATAACTATGCACCTCTGTTTTAGCAGGCTTACCCTTGTTTTTATCTATTCATATCTTATACAGGGTATAGCAAGATTAGTTTTGATTCATCAATAAATCCCATCAATCATAATCAAACTGATCAAGAGGCAGTTCAACACTAGTTCCTGAAGCTATGGCTGACAAGACACTGCGTGCATTCTTTGCTCCAAGCACCGAGAACATTCACACTGGACCGACACTCAAAACCAACAACCTTGAGTTTGAACTCAAGCCAAGCCTCATCAATATAGCACAAGCTACCCATTCGGCGAAAAGGCACATGAAGAAGCTAGTGCTCATCTCTAGAATTTTTTAGAGATTAGCAGCACAATCGTCATCAAGGACGTTGCTCAAGACATCATACTACTCCGCCTATTTCCATTCTCGCTAGTGGGAAGGGCGAAGTAATGGTTCTACGTCAACAAGGATAACATCAACACATGGGCAAAATGTTTGAAGGCCTTTCTAGCAAAGTTTTTCCCTATAGGCAAAACAAATGCCTTAAGAGGAAAATTTTCCAACTTCCAGCAACAAAAAGGTGAAACCATTCTAGAGGCATGGGAGCATTTCTAAGAATATATTTTAGATTGCCCTGATCATGTAATGGAAGATTGGTTGCTCATGTAAGGCTTTTACCATGGATTAACCTAGAAAGCTCACGAACAACTCGACGCTCTTGCTGGAGGAGCATTTATGTCACTCACCCTTGGAAAAGTTGAAGCTCTCATGGAAAAGATAGCCTCTAATCAAGGCTGATCTCAAGGAAGCATCCAATCATACAATAAGAGCAAAGAAGCACAAGAAGAGGTGTGTGCACTATCAACCAAGATGGACGTACTGATGAATTGGCTCGAACAATGAGCCAATTACAGGAATTGGCTCGTCAGGCTATTCAGGATGCTTATAATGCCCAAAACATATGTGGAGAATATTTGGGATTGATTTCCCTAAATATCAAGAGGATATAAACATTGTCATCAACAATTCTGAACCATAACAACAAAGACAAGGATGGGGGCAACAACAACAACGGTCAAACTACCAAGGTAAGTACCTAGGTAATTACTATAGTTCTTTCAATCCTAATCAACCATCCTTGAGAGATTTGATTATAGAACAAGCTAGGATTAATGAGAACATTTCTAAAAAGCTTTCTTCTAATGATAAGGTTTTAGAAAATATAACCATTAAAATAGAAAGTTTTTCTTCTGCTATAAAGGACCAACTTAGCTATAATAAAAGATAGAATTACAATTAGCTCAGCTGGCTGTTGCTTTACTTTTTGCCACTAACCTTGAAAAGGTCAACGCTATAACCACAAGAGGTGGCAAGTCTACTCGTGATCCTCCATATCCAACAAGGATAGGTAAGACACTAGCAGTGCAGCAGGAGAAGAAGAATGATGAAGTTGAGCCACCAGAATAGGAAATGCAACAAGATTTCTATGACACCAACCTCCTACCATTTCCACGTAGAAATAAAAAAGCCAAAGTGGATGAATAGTTTGGTAAGTTTGTAGAGGTAATTTAAAAGTTATATATCAATATCCCTCTGCTCAATGCCATATAGGTACCTACCTATGCGAAGTATCTTAGAGACATTCTGAACAACCAGAGACCTCTGCCCACCACTAAGGTAATCAAGTTAACGGAGGAGTGTAGTGCAGCCATCCTAAACACATCACCTATAAAGATGAAGGATCTAGGATGCCCCACTATCGAATGTTCAATCAGAAACTAGAATTTAAAAAATGCACTATGTGACCTTGGCGCAAGCGTTAGTGTCATGACCAAAGCCATCTTCGACAAGCAGAACTATTCAACACTCATGCCAACATCAATGTGCCTACAACTAGTCAACCAATCAGATTCCCCATTCTTATTCTTACGCAAGCCCCCCAAGAGGGCTTAAACAGTTCGATTTTTCCTCCACATCGATAGGGAGCTAAAAGATCGACCACCTCACTTACCTAATTTGAATTTCATCCTCCTTCAAATAGGATATGCTCTAAGTCTCCATATACTTTCCTATAATGACTGTAAAGATTTTCTCCATTTTGTGAATCATGACCACTTGAGAAAATGTGAAGGAAAGTAGGGGAAATTGCCGATACTATTGGAAGAATTCCACTTTGGCTGATAGGTACTGTAACTGGTATTCTTGTGGTTGGTTACTAATTTTCATATAGAAAAACATATCATAGAAAAATGAAATAAAAAATATTCAGAGATGACCGCTACCCTGCAAGAATCGCCGAGAATATTTCGATAAAAATAAGAAACTTCTTTGTTCCAGTGGATTTTGTAATGCTTGACAAGCAGGAGGACATCAAGACAACACTCATTCTTGGGAGACCCTTTCTGAGCACTACAAATGCACACAATGATGCCAGAGCTAGAGAAATAAGATTCCATATCAATGGGAAAGAAGAACGATTCACCTTTAAGCCAAGACCGGAACAATGCTCTAAATTGGAGTGGTGTGAGAAGCATGCACAACCATCAAGGACTCCATCTCTAGGATCGATTGATGCACCCGAAGAATGAAGGACTTCTCCAGTCAAGTCTGGTTCAATGGACTCAAAATTTTGAACTCTCCCCGGAAGGTAAAATCAGTAGTTTTCCATATTTACTTTTACAACGCATAAATTATTTTTACTTTGTCATATTTACTTTTCAACATTTGCAAACAAAATAAAAACTTCATCACTACATCATAAAATCTTTAAGCCCCATGTGAATAATTTTTTATGGTGTAAAAACCCTTAAGGATATTTATCGTGGAGGCGAAAATTTTAAAAAGTACCATGCATATATCTAGAATGCATATATCTAGAAATATTGCGTAATATCATAAAATATTTTTTGCATAGCATATATATACATGTGTATATGAAGGAAATACAGACATACGGACCTGCAGACACCTAGGACCCAACACCATTATCATCATGCACTCTCCACCGTCGAAGTTGGTGCATCTGCACCTGAAGGAGCACCAAGTTTGCTTAGCTTCAAAGCAAGGTTGCAGTTGGTGGAAGATCAACTCAAGTGGGCTCATGGGGGGCCAGCCGAACCCATCACTTGGCTGGCCGGCCTGCTGCTGTTGCTGTCTATAAATGGCACTCCCCTGCTGCTCATTTACTCACACCCAAACACATTTCAGCCATCTCACTACTAGGAATATCCACTTCTATGATGAAAAGCTTTCGTCGCTGAAGGAGCCAAATTCATCATAATTTTAGTTTTATGATGGAATACGGTTCATCATAGAAGTCACGTCATACTTGAACTTCTATGATGATTCTAGAAATTCGTCATAGAATTGGATAGATCTATGACCAAAAAAAGATCGCCATAGAAATGTTTTGGCATGAGTGGCAGGGGCAGCCATGTTGGCGGTTGCTTCTGTTGGAGATGCTTTTCGTGTGTACATGATATAGCAGGTTGCATTAGAGATGGTTCGGGTACGTGTCACCTTCTTATTGCACAACGTGACCATCTCTGGTTCTTGCACGTTTCAGGTTCTTACGGGACCATGTGTTGGGCCCCTGTTATTCCACATGTCAGTTTTCTATTGACACTTGTGTTGCGGTTGGGTCACATTCCACTTCTTCATTAGACCATGTGTCTTATTTTTATTGATCTACGTAGCCATTTCTTATTCTACAATGTGTCATGGTGCTGTCCGTTCACATTTTGTTTTTTATTCGACCACATGGCTTGACGACTTCCTTCCGTGTGTTGGATTTTTATTAGCCCATATGTCATGCCATGGCTATTTCACGTGTCATGCACTGGTTCATCCACGTGTCGCATTTTTATTTGGTCACGTGGCCTGCCTTGGTTCTACCACATGCTCAACAATCAATTCATTATAAAAGTAATTCGAGATCATCACCGCTGCATAGATTCAACGAATGTCTACATAATTATTCAGCATGACACTCAAATACAACAAATTACTATTAACACAATAGCAACAACCCACTGACTATTTCACCACATCAAACCAGCACACAAGTACACACATCAAACCACAAATGTTCACTGCATCAAGCCAACAGAGAGAGTTACCAGAAGAAGAGCTGAAGCACATGATATCCTCACGTAGCTTATTGTACTCCTCCTGTTGTTGTATCTTGAACTCCTCTAACTCCCTTTCAGTCTTTTCTATCTTCCTCTTCAGTTTATCCACTTGTTCGACTAGGCTAGCGAAACTTTCCTATTCAGCAACAAGCTATTCCCGAAGCATTCTCTCCACCGATGTCTCTGTTCTGGCGGAACTTGTCGGGATACCAGCATTATTCAAAAAAAGGGTGTTGTCGCTAACCTGGGAGGGGACATGGCTCTAGGAGAGGCAAAGGACCTTGGGAACAATATCAAAAGTAGTCATTGGTTCGTGCCTATCAGCAATAGGTTTTGCTCACATAGTTTCCATAGCTTCTTGTAAAATCCAAGTAGTAAACATTATGTTACAGATAGTGGAAGAGGACTTTAATTGAAAACCCAAGAGATTAGTTTGAAACAAGTAACATAGGTTTCATATCGATATGGATTACATAAGCATAATGCACAAGTACTGATCTGGATTAAATGCTACAAAATTCAAGTAGTAAACAATAGGTTACAGATATGGATTACATAAGCATAATGCACAGGTACCATATTGATTGGTGCAAAATTGCAACTTCAAAATTAAATGATGATGCCAAATTGGCTTCGGCCACTATTGCTTCTATTAACAGTGCACATAAGTTTCTATTTATACAAAGGCTAGAGTAACAATAAAACACAACCATCACTTACAAATGATTACAACTGTTCAACATAGGAGTGAGATCTTATAGCCTGGTGGTACTTCATTTTTACACGGTTTCGCTTGTTCTTCTCAGATCCATGAGTAAGCTCTCCTGGTCATGTTGACTTCACTTTCTTGGACTGCCTTCCTCTAGGACTGATATTAGCACTTCCTTTTGTCCTACTGGTGGAGCCTCCTCTACGACTTCTTTGAACCGGATGCTAAAATTGGAGAAACAAATTTAAGCAGCAAGCATGTACAAATTGCATTGGTATCTAGACAACAAAGCATTGCATTGCTTTCAGCCCCCTGAACTCAATAAAAGATAGAACAAGGACCTCAATTGCAAGGACAACTAGCTCATCTTATAAATCTAAATATGTTTCATCTGTATCACCAAATCCTTCAACTACCTGTCCTAGTTCTTCCATCTTCCTATGATTCTTTGTGATTTGTGCCTCCCGCTCTCATTCAAAAGCATTTAATGTCTATTCATTTAGATTACAAAGGTATTTGTTAACTAAAGCTTCTACCCAATGTCAACATAACAGAGCAAGAGTTTTCAAATAAATGCCTAACTAGTAACTACAGCTTATACTAAAGTCATTAATCCAATAAAGCACATGTCATCTACACTCACTATAGGAAATATGTAACCCCATCGCTATCTACATATCCTAGGTTCAACCACTACAATACATCACACTATCATAAAAGGAATTTGGGTACCTCTTCATCCACATACCCTGGCTACACTTCATCGTCAGCACCATGGTCTTGTCATTATGGTAGCGGAAGTGGTGTGGCTGGTGTTGACGAAGGGGTACCAAATCCGGCTCTAGCTAGGGTTTGGATCTAGCCAGTTGTGATAGGTGTAGAGGTAGGGGATCCAGATCTATCCTATATAGTCATTGACAAGTGCCAAGCTAGGGGTACCAGATCTAGCTCTGGCTAAGTTGACCTGCTATCAATGAATCGAAGGGGATTTGGCTCTAGCTAGGGTTTAGAAAGGTATAAGAGAGGGTGCGGCTAGAGAGTGGATATTGATGAGTCAAGCTAGTGTGGCGATGGTGCTAGGGTCTATAGCGGGGTGGTAGGAGAGTGAAAAGGAAGGCCATGACGCTAGGATTTGGAGCGGGACAAGAGACGGTGGACGAGAGATGGTGGATGGAGATGGAGGTGAAGGCGGTGACTCGTTGCGCTTTTATGTGGCCATCATAGTACCACAAATGCCCTTTGTCTGAAATCAATGGTATGGTAAACCTAATTTCTGCATGGAGGGCAAAAGAGAGACATCTAATTTTCGGTGCGTGTTGGCGGCACTGCTCGATGTGGTGCGAATTTTTCGATGAAAATCAATTTTTTGTGTGGGAAGATCTCCCTGTCTATTCAGGGCCCACCAACATTGCAAAGTGGAGTCCCGAGAAATGGACAAAAGAAACTCAAAAACTTAAAACCAATCAGATGTCATAGACCAGTAGCTCCAGTGGGAACCTCAACCCCACTGCATGGAACTCTACATCTAAACGGAGGTGAGTGGTGGCTAGGGCTGACGTAGCCCCATGGCAAAGGCCATGCATCACTACCTCCTGAATCCATGCCAGTAGAGCATGGATGCACTCAAGGAAGTTCTACCCCACCAGCAGCATGGACATGGCCTTTAGCTGCTCCATGACAGCTGAAAGAGCAAGAATGAGAAAACTATACCAATTAATAAGGTGTGGTGCCACACAAAACAAGAAGATACGGTAATGACATTGCCTTAGTAGCTAGCTACACCTGTGCTTAACCTGCTGCAGCTTCAACCATGGTCGTCTCCCTATTGGCTATGGTTAGTGTTGTCTCCATAGCAGAGAAGCATGATCACAGCTAGTCCACCTCCTGATTCTCTATATGGAGAGCCTACCTGGTCACATCTAGGTCCTGCACCATCGTCTCCTCCCTTGGATGCTTCTTTGCCGCCATGGTTCAAGCTTGAAGAATGAGGTGCTAGGGAGGAGGCGGTGAGCCGGAAAGGTGAGTTTGCAAGGTTACAAGGCAACTGTGCTGACTCCCCTGTTTTTCCTCTATTTTTATAGAAGGGGACGCGCACGGCTGATGGACCCGAATTCTAGCAGATGCTGGGCGATAGCGGGAGGTAAGGCGAGGAGCATGCCTTTTGAGAAATACACATCAACAAATGAGCCGCTAAAACAAAGCAGCCAGATAGCTGTTCATATTTTACTGCACTTGCAAGAAAGTCCAAATGTGGCACATTTCATCTCGTCAGACACTATATAGTACAGAGCTATGAGTAAAACTATTGCCTACGGAGTGTACTTGGTCACAACAATTATGTCAGTAGTTGTAGTAGTCATGAGTGGCTTTGATCTATGTTGAAGCCAACTCGTCTTATTTTCATGTATTTGATAAGATTTGTTGAACTTGCTTCATCAAAGATAATTTTATTTAGAATTTGAATTTTATAATCTGATACGTGCCTCTACAAACCAAGAGAAATTGAAGCAAGTCCTCATTCTACCCCTCAACTATCATGACTGCTTGGATTAGACCGCACTATCTACTTCACAGGATCACACAAGGTTTGATCATCTGAAATCTTGACTACTCAGACAATGTGCTCCTACATTCCCACATAGGCACGCGCACATGGGTGGCATTAGCAGCCTGTTACAGTAGGGGACGTCACCTCTCGGCCTGTCACATTGATGGGATAGGGCAAAGCCCCGCTGCCCATCCACACAAACGTCTCAGTTGTGGGGTGGTCGTTAGCCCCAAACTATAGCAGCAGAGACAAAGGGCGAGAGGGAAGGTTATACCTGCTGCCTTCTCTCTCCAGAGCTCCTAATTCCATACCAAAACTTTTGCCTTCCACCCTACTATGCCACCAATGCCTCCTGCCAAGACCATGGCGGAGTGGACAAGGTTGTCTATTGACTGGGCTGAGTTTGACCAACTACGAGAGAGGGGGGGTGATCCCGGAGGCCGCCGAGGAGCTCGGGTGGAGAGTCCCAGCGAGAATGAAGTGGAGCCAAGGCCAAAGGAAAATGAGGTTGCATCTTTCGTCCCTTTCCACCTTCTTGGGTTTGGGCTGCCGGCGCACCCCTTACTGAGGTGGTTGCTTTACTACTATGGGCTCTGCCTCCATGACTTAACCCCAGAGCTGATCCTCCACCTCTCGGTCTTCATCATGTTGTGCGAGGGCTTCCTAGGAATACTGCCCATTATGATCTATGGTAGTTTCTTTTTTGGGTGGTTCTGCTAGCGTCCTCTTAGCACTATTGTTGTCCGATGGGGGGTGCCTCGATCGAAGTTCATCCTGGATTGGAGGAGCGCTACCTGAGCCTTGACCACCACTATGCCATAGACCTAGATTGGGAGCATAGGTGCCTCTACATCCTCAACAATGAGCGGCCACCGCTACTAACTTTTTCTCACGACCAGCTATGTCCCGACACATCAGAATCATAGTCGAGGCCACCAACCCTATCGGAACCATAGCATTTGCGCTTATTGTTGGATGCGATAGAGGATATGAAGGACCGAGGACTAACGGCACCGAGGGTGATCCGTACCTTCTTCAGTCATCGGGTCCTCCCCTTGAAGATGAGGGGCCACCGGCACAGGTGCGCGGTGATCTTCCTTGCGCAGGCGGCGTCTGCGACAATATTGTAGATAAATGGGAAAGAAGGGCTCTGTATTGCAGCGAGGACTATAGGCTTCGTCAAGAAATCCATTTTTTTGAATGGGAATTTGGAATAAGAGACTAGTAATTCACTCTTTACATACGAGAGTGAACTACTCCCTCCGTCCTGAAATGTAGTGTATTCTAGTATTTGAAATTTGTTCTCAAATATAGTGTATTCTACAGCTTTTGATTTCCTGTTGCTTTCTTTCAATTATATTTGTTTCCTTTAGGGATTCAACGAAAGTAGTAGTACGAAACAGGTTTCCCTGTATAATGAGAGATGTGTCCGGCCCAGTCAGATTTACAATGTTTGGACTTTTTTGTGTCTACAGTAAAATTTGAATAGCTATGTGGCTCCACCTTTAGGCATTAGATCGACATGAGATTGGATTGGATGAATTGTGTTATGCATGTTTACCACGCTATAGATCAAAAAGAGAACTAGAAAGAAACCTATAGGCAAAACCAACCAACAGGGGCTACAAACCGGCTACCAAACTCGTCTTATTTTTGTGGCTTTCACTTGTGTTGTCGCCGCCTGCCACCGCCTATGATTCTTCCTCGCCCTCGACCTGTCTCATGTACCACCTCATACTATCGTCGTTGCGGGCATCGCCATTGTGCCTATAGAGCAATATGGCGACTAGATAGGCCACTAGATTGTGCCCGCCATCGACGATGCTGGCGAGATTGTTGAGACATGGTCAAGGCATGTGGTTTTCCTCATATATGATTGGTATCCCAGTGAGAAAGCAATCCTCTAGGTTGCCGAGTTGGGAGGGCATAGTAGCTGCCGAGATTGTCCTACCCCAGCTCATGTCTGCACTAGTGTAGTGCCATGCGCTGACCGATGGTGGGGTTGCCACAGATGTGGCGCATGGATGAGCAGGTTGCCTGTAGCCTTTGGAGGTAATCCATGTGCTGCTCCGAGGTCACAGCGAGGTGGCACGATTGACTTACGTTGATTGAGGAGGAGGTAGGGGAGGCGACCAAGCAGAGGTTACAGTTGGAATTTTAAATACCCTATACGAACTGGCGTGGGAACTCACAACGATGACACGGTTTAGATTACTAGGTGGGTGGGTGACTGGGCGGATGAGACGGTCAGATTACCAGGAACTGTGGAGTTTTCTGGTTCTCTTTCTGATCTGCATGTTTCTTTTTGTTCACATTTTTTACTGCACACGTAAGAAAGTTCGCTCGCTGTATATTTCATCTTATAGGACAATATATAGTGTCGTCTGTACATTGAGTGCATTTGTTCATAGCTGACAAAAGTACTTTCGTCCCACATCATACATTAAAAAATGTTAATTTTTTATGTGAGTAGAACTTGCTTGATTGGCCGTGCCACAAATAGCAGCTACACCAGCTGTGGCTCCAAGCATGAAGTAATACTAGTAAGGTAGGAGTATGTCTTTACTTAGTAGTTGGATTCCTGAAGCGGCAGCATAAACCACAACCTAGGGAGTATAGTTGATCAGAACCTATGAAACCATGTAGCCATCTCTAGCTTGCTGCTGCCCCTCGGCTGCTACGAGCCTACGACTGCTTAGATTGGAGTGCTCTGTATACATCGCCGGATGACAAAAGTTTGACCATCTAAAATATTCACTACTCGGATATTAGTAGTGATAAATGTTTTGTGGTCATGTCAGAAGCTTGTTCTAGCCCTGGCGTCCCTTTGTGTAAAAAGCCTGGTCTCACTCCCATTGTATAGCCATCTCTAGCTAGCTGACTGTCTGACTGCCCCTTGACTGCTGTGAGTCCTCTTCACAACGACACCAGGCTTTCATGTCTCAAGCGTGTCATGGTGGTCAAAAGCTCTTCTTCTAAGATGCACTTCTTGTGTCTAGCTTTCCTGCACATTCAATTCACTCTCGGCAACCGCACGAGGTCTATATGGGAGGAGCATCCCCATTCCCTCAAAGATTTTCAATTTTGACCAAATATATAGAGATAGTCTACAACAAACAATCACAACTTTTCCCCTGACCACGTCCCTATACTATATTCGATGAAATGATGTTTACCTATTTCCTATAAACGGTATGTTCGCCCGATAGTCCGAGCAGCGTAAATTTGAACGGGCCAGACATGTAAATAGTTTCAATTTTATTTGTTTCTTTAGGAATTCAACGAATATATTCATACAAAATAAGTGTGCTATAAAATTTACAATGGTTGGACTTTCTTACGTGTGCTATAAAATTTGAATAGCTATGTGGCTCCTCCGTTAGGCATTACATCGACGTGAGACTTGATCAGATGAATTCTGTTATGCATGTTTACCATACTACAAATCAGAAAGAGAACTAGAAAAAACTTGCAGGCAAAAGTGCTATAAAATTTGAATAGCTATGTGGCTCCTCCGTTAGGCATTACATCGATGCGAGACTTGATTAGATGAATTCCGTTATGCATGTTTACCATACTACAAATCAGAAAGAGAACTAGAAAAAACCTACAGGCAAAACCAACCAACAACGGCTAGAAACTGGTTACCAAATGATCAAAGGACCTGATCTACACCATGCTCAACAGAGTTTAACCCACCTAATTAATACAAAGTTCAACAATATAGTAAACACAGACATGCAAATAAGACTTCACAAATCAAAACATCTGTACATTTGAACATGTTCAACATAAAATGCAATGGAAGATACATAAGGAAGAGTAACAACATAAGGAAAGAGTAACAACATGTACTCCCTCCGTACTCCTAACATAAGGAAGATACATCAAATGCAACGTGAGATAGATCAAATGCAACATGAGATGCATCAAATGGAACTTTATTTACTCCTCTACTCATCATTGGTATCACTGTCCTCATCCTCATCCTCCTCATTGGTATCAACATCATTGTCATCCTCATCAGCAGTGATGCGGTTGGCCACCTGCTCAGCATCGGCACGAACTAGGTTGTGGCAATGCTTGAT
Organism: Miscanthus floridulus; assembly: GCF_019320115.1. Taxonomy (NCBI): domain Eukaryota; kingdom Viridiplantae; phylum Streptophyta; class Magnoliopsida; order Poales; family Poaceae; genus Miscanthus; species Miscanthus floridulus. Next base: position 56,385,960 of record NC_089598.1, on the reverse strand, counting down.
GATGTTGTGGGCAGTGCTGATTCCCTATGTTGCGACGCTAGTGTTGAAGCCATCTATCTGGCTCCAGTAGTAGGCAATGATGTACTCTGTGTTGTCCATGTGATTCTTGTTCAGGTAGGCTAGCAGTTCTTCTAGGACATTGGCGAGTTGGTGAAAAATGAAGACGCAACTACTCACCTTTTCCTCCAAAGCCGGGTTGAGGGTGCCCAGACTGATGTTCTGTAGCACATGCCTAATCTTCAAGAAAGCCTTACTCATAATGCCAATGACCCAATCGTCTATCTCTAAAGGGATCCACCAGAGCTTCATCTTGATTCACCACGGGCACAGTGTCATCCTCCTTCACCATGGGCATGGCGTCATCCCCATCTCGTGCGCGCTTCACAGAAGGCTCGCCCTTCACCATGGTGGTGGCTAAGAGTGAAGTAGGTTTGGATAAGGCCACCGTAGATTCCTAGCAATTTTAGATCTACAGTGGGAATGGGAGGGCTCAGGGAAGGAAGGAAAACAAGCGGAGTTACGAAAGAGATCACGGCGGTTAATATATCACTACTACAGAGGAGCCATTGGTGTTTTTTATTTTTTGGAAACAAAGAGGAGCCATTGGTGTTGAAATGTTACTGCACATGCTACAAAGTCTGACCTCTGTAGGTTTGAACGCGTCTAACACACTACATAGACCTTAGCTTACATTACAAACAAGGTAAAGTTGCTGCAAAATAATAACATCTATCCAAGAGGAAATTGGCATGTCCATAGACAATATAATCAAACATCATTGATCCATTTAAACATGTCATGATAGAGAGATACATCATGGAACTTTATTTACTCCTCTGCTAATGACTACAACTCCGAGAATAAGGGAAGAGAGTAAGGTCTGCCATTGATTTCTGGTAGGATGCCACGTTTCAAAAACTAACTATAACATGTAGGGATGACATGAACTTTTCTGCTATCCATGTTATATGTGACGTTGTCATTTCCCCAACCCTAACAAAGAGAAGCAAATTCCATTCTGGGTGAACCGTTGAGTACTACTCATTAACATCGTAGTACGAGTAATAACTAAATTCAATGTTAGTCTATGCAAACACCTTCAGAATGCTGACAGTATGCTTCAATGTCCATTTATTAGTACCATAGTCTACAAGGATCCAGATTGAAAGTTTGGACATATTGCGACCATGAACAGTACATACACACAAGTGACCCTCAGCTTGATGGATGGAGGGTGAAGAACCACGTAGCCTAGGAATTTTCCTCCATGTCTCTCCCTCCATATTCATAGCAAGTATCCGAGGGTAAACCCTTGAGTACCCCATAATGTGCAGACAACTGTTAAGATACATAGTTTTTGATGATCTCATTTCTTCTTATCTCTCAATTGTCATGCAAGTATCCAGTCTCCATTTAGATTCCTTATAGATCCATGCTGCAGTTTTAGATGAGTGGATGTCCACACCTTTGCACTCATCATCCTACTCTTCTTCTATATATTCAATCACAAGGAAGTGCGAGGAGGCTATTGGATCAAACCCCATTCGAGCCTCACCAACAGAATGGATGCTAGATGGTAGTTCCTTGAACTCCTTGGTTGCTAGATTGCAAATGACAAAGAAGTATAATCCATCAGCCCCTCAGCACCAACATAGGATGAGGCCATTGCAGATATCTAAGATAGCTACATTGTCCAAGGTGAAGGACAAGAAGGACAAGGACGGGTGTTCACCGGTGACGCTGGTGTAGCATCGATGGCCTTGGTCGATGTCATAGAAGAAGCCAACCAGAGTCTGAGGCAACACCTTATGATTGTTGTAGTCCTTGTTGAGGCGGTTCTAGGAGCGAGAGACACATTTGTAGCAGAATAAGGAGTGGGTAGGGAGGCGGTGGAGAATCTCGACAATGGCATAGTCCGTGAGGCTGGCCAGTGCGTTCTTCTTGTTGGGGCCTCCTCCATTTTGGCTGTGTGCAATAGGATGAGAGCTTGCTCAATAATGAGATCATTGAAGAGGAAAATAATCCAACAAAGATCTAATAGTGAAGTCCACAACTCATACCAAAGTGCAACTTTAACAACCATTAACAATTTTCATGGTACGACCTCAAACAAATTTAGAGTAGCACCACATAGATGTATATAACTCAAACTAGAGTAGCAGTTAATGGAGCTGTAACCATTACAATTCTAGCTAAATCAAGTCTATCCATCACACTTACAATTAGTACATGAGACTATAGCTTCTTCTACAGGAGACAAACAAAGAAATACATCAAATGCAAGCACTTGGGGCTATTTGTTTACCTAGACATATAGGTATAATCAAGCAAGCACTTGATAATTAATAGGCCTAGTTGCACACATGCATTTACCATAACAACACTGAACATATGCATAGACAATCAAACAACATTGATCCATTTAAACATATCATGACAAAGAAATACATCAAATGCAGCTTTATTTACTACTTTGCTAATGACTCCAACTTCGAGAACAAGGGAACATAGGGAACATAGTAAGGTCTACCGATGAAGTTTGGCATGACGTCATGTCTACCATACGGAATGTGTGTAGGGATGACATGAACTTTTTTGCTATCCATGTTATATGCGATGATGACACTTTCCTCCCTAGGCCCAACAAATAAAATCAAATTCTATTCTGGGTGAACTACAACCGCTGAGTAGCTCGACTCAAGATCCAAGTAACCACATTGAACCTTAGTCTTTGTAAACACCTTACATATGCTGACAGTATGCTTCAATGTCCATTTATTAGTACCATAGTTTTCAAGAATCTAGATTGAACGCTTGGACATATTGCGACCACTAATAATACATTCACACAAGTGACCTTGAGCTTGATGGATGTTGTGTCTGAAACCACGTGCCCTATTAGGAATTTTCCTCCATGTCTTTCCCTCCATATACACAACAAGTATATGATGGCCACCCATTGCGTACCCCATATAGTGCAAACAACCGTTAAGAAACATAGTTTCTAATTTTTCAAATGTCACCTGAGCCACCTCACGCCATTTAGATTCCTTAAAGATCCATGTTGCAGTTTTAGTTGAGTACATGTCCAAAACCACACACTCACCATCATTATCATCCAAATATTCAATCACATGGAAGTACGAGGAGGCTATCGGATCAAACCCTAATTGATCCTCACCTACATAATGGATGCTAGACGGCAGTATCTTCAACTTCTAGGTTGCCAGATTGTAGATGACATAGCAGTATCCATCAGCCCCAAGGCACCAGCATAGGATGAGGTCATTGCAGTAATTTGAGATAGCTACATTATCAAAGGTGAAGGGCAAGATGGACAAGGAGGGGTGGTCATTGGTGATACTAGTGTAGTGTCGATGGTCATTCTTAGTGTCGTAGAAGAAGTCGGCCATAGTCTGAGGCATCAACTTACTGTTGTTTGAGATGAGACGATTTCAGGAGCGATAGACACATTTGCAGCAGAACAAGGAGCAGGTGGGAAGGTAGCGGAGGATCTCAACAATGACATCATTCATGAGGCAGGCCAGTGTGTTCCTCTTGTTGAGGGCCTCCTCCATTTCATTAGTGTGCAGGAGGATGAGAGCTTGCTCAGTAATGAGATCACTAAAGAGGAAAATAATCCAACAAAGATAGGTATAAGAGGAGACAATTACAACGGTTTTGAAGTCAAAAGTAATGGGCCTATTTATTTTCCTAGATAGATAGATATAATCAAGCAAGCACTTGACAATTAACAGGCCTAGTTGCACACATATGTAGAAAGCCAAGACATCAGTAGAAAACCAAGCAGTGCCACCTCCTAGTTCTTTTCATCATCATATCATTGGCCTATCTAGATCTCTAATGCTAGAATGTTTCTTGTATATCTTATGTTCAAGCAAGGACCAAAACAGTGAAGCAAACAGGAAAAGCCGATAAAGGACACATGTGGATCGTTTCTTTTGCCTCTGCCATGGCACACAACGGACATGGACACCAATGCCACCATGCTCCACCAGCAAGCCCCATCGCCTAGCCTCTAAAAGGGCACCAAAGCCACCACAGCACACTGAGGATCCTCCACCTGCCACCGCTAGTCTAACGGGCACAAATTTCTTTCCACTTGAAGGGGAAATGTCCAATATAGGTCAACCTATAGGGCATCCACATAGAGAATATAATACTATAACGACTCTAAAGACATATCAATACAATTAGGTGTCTAGAACAATGGTAAAGACCATGCATTCCTTCCTTCGGGTGTCGGGTTTGACTCCCAGGAATTGAGTTTTTTTTGAATTTATTAGACCCCAGCAGCACAAAAGGTACAAGTGACATGCAAGCCATCGGGTACCACAGGTTGGATGGAGATTGAGAAAGGTCCCATAGGTACACATGACACATGAGTCATTAGGTCCCATAGGTCAGATGGTCGCATAGGTACACATGACACGTAAGCCGTCAGGTCCCACAGGTTGGATGGAGAAAGGTCCTAAAGGTACACGTGACACGTGAGCGGTCGGGTCCCACTCTTCAGATGGAGAAGGGTCCCATAGGTACATGTGGGATGGAGAAAGGACCGAGCGAAGACTTTTTATGACTAATTGGAAGGGTCACATATGAGTAATTGTAGGTCCCATAGGTACATGTTGGATGGAGAAAGGACCGAGCGAAGACTTTATGATGAATTGCAAGCGTCACGGATGAGTAACAGTAGGTCCCATAGGTGCACATCGGATGGAGAAAGGACTGTGTGGAGATTTATGATGAAGTACCATTCGTTACAGATCAAAACTATTTGTCACAGATGTGTAATTAGATCAATGATGAAACCATGATCGTCACAGTTCTAAAGATCATCATCATAGATGAGCAGGAACAGTCGCGCCAGGGTTTTTGTGATGAACCCTGTGCTATTGTATGATGTTTTTTTGTGATGGTGTCTTATTTCATCATAGATAGGAAGGGTTGTGGGATCATCACCACTGTTCTATGATGAAAATGAAAGAGTCATCATAAAAAGTGATTTTTTATGATGGTTTCGAATTCATCATTAAGATTTTCATCATAGAAGTGGATATTTCTAGTAGTGTCTCCCTCCAAATTTTGAGTTTCAATTTAGAAGTCTAGTAATCCTATTAATGGAAGTGCTGTAGAAAAAAAGAGCTAAAATATTAAGGGTAGAAGTTGTGCTGAAACTTTGCTTAGAGAAAACAGCTAACCCCCGGATGACTAACTCTTAATAGCTAACCACTAATCATTTTATTTTCCTAACCCATTCCATGAGTTTTTGTTGTTCTATTGATTTTTACAGGATGATGCACAAGCTGAAGGACAAGCTCACCCGTGCGGGATCTTCTTATTCGTTGAGGAGTTCATCCTCTAGATCGAGCTCTAGCATGCAGGTCGATGCTCCATCTCCTGTGGCCCAGGCACCGTCGCTATCATCATCATTCACAAGCAACATTCTACTGGAGGAATCACATATCCGCTGGAAAACTAGGGTGGGGAATGAAGCCTTCAAGAAGCTGAAGATCCAAAGGTTTGTACACACTACTGCATATGATCCTCTCCTACTACAAGCAACATGTATGGACAGAGAGTTCGATTTTGTTTTTAGAGCTATTGGGTGGGATGGTTTTTGGAATATTACTGAGCACGGGTCTAAACTTTTGACATTGGAATTCCTATGCACACTGCAAATCACTGATACCGGGGTTAAATTTAGACTTTTGGGAAAGATTTTTCTTCTCCCTGGAAGGACCTAAGTTTACTCCTAGGATTTAATTCACAATGTGTAGTAGATGTAGACCAAGCTTTGTAAGATTTTGATAGACAAAAATTCTAGAAGGAAATTTTGAGGCTTAATGAATTTCATCGCCCCTGCACCAATGATATCCGACATCCCACACTTCAGTTCCTTCATAAGTGGCTAGGATTTACCATGTTTCCTAGACCAGATACTTGCCCTGTGAGGATATATGATCTCAAATTGCTTTATGCTGTTGTGAAAAGGGCAAAGGTTTCACCCATTAAATTTATAGTTTGCCATTGGTTAGAAGTTTTTACTCTTATGGGTGATGTCGAGTGCACTTCTTTAGTCACTCGAATTGCCCAAAATTTGGGTCTGTTGAATGATTGTTTGATCTCTTACATTGACGAGGAGCATTTATATATAGATTTTGATTATTTCTGTCAAGCCCATATGCTTAAAAAGAGAGATAATGGACAACTTACCATGATGTATCTTGCGTATACAACTAAGATTCTGTTACCTAACCAGAATCTTAGTTTATATACTATGAATTCTTTCACTTTTGATCTATAGGTTAGGGTGGCAGCACCTCATAGAAGTGCTTCCATGAGACTGTCTCATGCATCGTAGCCTCGATATTGTGGCACTGACCCAATACCTGAAGGATCGGCCTACATTGGCTTTGCCGGCCGAGACCAAGTGGGATCTTCCTATGGGTACCAAGCCAAATATGCTGGTTGGGGACAAACTAGACCATTGGCTAGCGATCCATGTGGTCCCCTACCCTAGGCATTTTTGGCCGCCGACGCACATCTCCAAGTACGACGGTGAGACCAAACTAGACCATTGGCTAGAGGACTACTGATGTAGACTAGACCCGATCTTTCGAAAGGTATGATAACATCGATTGGTGGAGACTCGACGTTCATGATCTAGGCTTCGAACCAAGACTGATTCGGACCCCCGCAACCGTTACACCACTGCTCTGTTGGTTATCAACCACACGAACGCAATTGACCTCGCTGAGAAGGTTTTCCTACAAGCGAATCAAGAACACAAGCAAGAATGGGATGAATGCAATCTGAAATTGCAAATAAATATGAGGCTTATGGTAATGAGAAGGAGTTCAAGTCTTTATTCGAAAGGACTAATTGCCATAGGCGAACAAGATCAAGAATTGGGGCCCTAGTTCACAACAAGCAGCCTTGGCGGCACAGTTGTAGCAAAACAATGTCTGTTTCACGAGGAAATCAAGAACTAAACAAAACCCAAACCCTAAGGAGAGCGACGGCTGCTATTTATAGAGTCTTGGGCGTCACCCACCCTGGACGCGCCCCCTAATGGGACCGAACACGATACACGGTCCAACGGACCAAAAGACGGTGTCGCAGCACCCTGGCAGATTCTAGATGCTGACTTGTTTTGACGATTCCTATTGATTCTGAAGGTATTTTGACGTGAAACCACTTGTATTGGCTTCCTTATCAAATTATCTTTCCAACCATATGTGGATCGTCGAAAACGGAGTCCGGATGCTTCTTGGGTGACTAGTTTAAGGCAGACTGGTCCTAGAACCCAAGATGGGCTCCAACTTCAGTTGGATTAGGCTTCCACCATGAAAAAGATGAATTGGATGCCCATGCTGGACCTCCTCCTCTCCTTGGCTTGTATGCGACAAAGTAGTGATGCCCTCATTGTCCTCCCTTTCTTGAATTGAAGTCGTCCTCGACTGAAGTAGATCGTCTCCTCCATGGGATGACAGCAACGATGGTTCCGGAAGAAGACGTTCATCTTGGCGCCCCATCCTTCGCAAAGGCAGCTGCCATGGTGGCTTCCCTGTTGGAAATTCATCCTCCTTCTCTAGCAAAAGGTTAGTACCAACAAGAGGCATAGCACTAGGAGTAGGACCAAGTGGACATATAGGCTATGTACAAGTTAGAGCATAACATGATTCATCATGAACAACAAGAACAGATTTTAGAGCAAATAAAACTTCTTTCATGTTACTTGAAGGTTCATTTAATAGTTTGCTAGAGTCGTTATCAAGGCATTTTTTTCAGCAAGTTCCTTTTCATATTGCACAATTTCAGCAGGTGTTAAAGGAAGTAAAGCAATGATCTTTCCTTTAAACATAAAAGTATATCTATTTTGCCTACCATGATGTACAACATTATTATCATATTGCTAAGGGCGGCCTAACAAAAGTGAACAAGCTTGCATAGGCACGACATCAAAATCAGCATAATCATGGTATTACTCAATAGAAAAATGCACACGAGCAGATTGTGTTACATTTGCCTTACCACTATTGTTGAACCACTGAACATGGTATGAATATGCAAGAGCACGTGTACATAAACCAAGAGTCTTGACAAGCTCAGAACTTACCAAGGTATTGCTGCTCCCTTCATCAATTATAGCACGAACACGGAAATTACTGACAATGAGGAACATTTGAAACAAATTATGGCGTTGTAGCTTGTCTACTGGCTCAACTTGTGTACTCAAAACACGCTGAACAAGGATTGATTTGTAGTCTACAATGCATGCCACACTATCAATTACCTCATCAGGTCTTCAGCACTATCCACAAATTTATCTACATAAAGATTAGTTGCAAGTGCAAATTCATTCTCTTCATCACTAGCACTAGCATACCCACCATCATCAGTAGCAATATATGCGCGTTTGCTGGGGCATTCTTTAGCAATATGTCCCATGCCCTTGTAGCGGTGGCACACAACTTTAGAAGAGCTACTAGAGGAAGGTGTAGCAGATCCACTAGAAGAAGGTGTGATAGGAGAACTCTTCTTTACAGGCGCTGGTGGTGTCTGCACATTAGAAAATTTACTCACCTCGGTTGGACGTGAAGGAATGGATGGAGTCATGGATCGCCTAGGTTGTCATCCCTGTACTTCCCTTTCAGCTTTAATAGCATAATGATATAATTATGAAAATCTAGTCCATTCTTTATAGTCAAGAACATCCTGTATTTCATGACGCAAACCTCCAAAAAATCTAGAACACTTATCCATTTCATCCTCTTGTATGTTACTACGTGCTAGACCAATTAAAAGCTCCTGATAATATTCCTCAATAGTTTTACTACCTTGATTTAAATGTTGTAGTTTTAATCATAGATCACGCTAATAGTATGGAGGAACAAATCTCAATTTCATTCATCGTTTAAGTACAGTCCAGGTTTGAGGTATTTGAGCATTAACATTAGCATTATTGCAAATATCATTCCACCAGAAAAGAGCAAAACTAGTAAACTCACTAGTAGCAAGTCTAACTCTATATTCTTCAGGTACTTGATGGGAGCTAAATTTTTGATCTACAACCATCTCCCAATCTAAATATGCTTTAGGATCAGCAGAACTAGAAAAAGGAGGTATCTTAAACTTGGTTTTAGAGAAAGGATCATTATTACCTTGGTTGTTACCTCCCATACCGCGTTGGTTAAAGTTCAACCGATTACGGTTACGTGCATCCTCAGCACATCATTGAGCTTCGGCTTCAGCCTCCACGTCGCCATCATCCTCCTCAGAGAGATCATCATCATCTTCTTCAGGACGTGGTTTAGGATGTCGTTGTTCAACATCTTCAATCCTCTTGGCCAAATTGGTGATTTGTTGAAGGATCTCATTGAACTTGTCATCAAGAACGACACGAAGCTCATTCTTAGAAACACAATCATTGAAATCTGTAGGTGCGTCCTCGTTTCCTTAGCCGCTGCCTCTAGCTTTTCCTGACATGGTTAGTAGAAAGGAAAAGACAACACAAATAGTATTATCCCTACCAACTACTTAGGTTATGGATAAGAAAAAATAAGGCACTCAACTCTCAAGCGTCTTACCACGGTCTTACAAGTGTTCTTACCAAAGCAACAGACAGTGCAATCGGTCGGTGACTGTGATACCATTGTAGCTAGAGTGTAACAGTTGCAAGGCAAACCTGTACTTGGTTAGAAGAAAGTGGAGATTGAACAGGCACAATATAGTAGCAAGGAATAACAAAATTCGCAACTGAATAGCAAAGCTGAATAAGTATCCCAAGTACTTGTCTTAGTTGCTGGCCTACTCACGTTCTAAGTACCAGATGTATCAAGTGATGTGAACAGCAAGAATATGATTAGAAACAAGGTAGAAATCAGCACACGCAAACACAGCTCAAATGGCGCTCTCTATGTGCTCTTCTAGATATTGTTCCTCTTTTGCCCCCTCTCTTTTTTCTATTTTTTGGGCTATCGTTGTTTTTTGAGAAATTTTGACTTTTTCTTTTTATTTTTTTGATATTTTTTCTTCACTTAGGAGCACAAAAGAAGTAACCATAGAAAATATGAGCTTAAACAAGTGAAAGACGTGGCCTGTGGAATTTTCAGAAGACGTGCTCGAAATCGATAAAAAACTTGTGACCACGAAAAGAGGATCTTATGACCACTTTTTGACCCAAATAAAAATCTCTGACCCCAGCAATGCGTGCAAAATTGGTTATGACAGCAATGATTTGATGGAAACAGTGAAGACAAGTGTAGGAAATTAGATGGTGTGGACTAGGGTTTGATGGATACAAAGGAAACTCAACAAGACTTGGAGATGTTCACGGATTATGATAAAAAACAAAGGGGAAAACACAAACTAGACTAAAAATGATCTAAAACCAGCAACCAGAACTTGACCTTGGGCACAAACTCAACAACGCGAAATAGAGACGAAATTGCATGGCACAATGAGGCTATAGGACAGGGAATATGTGACGATGTATATTTTTTTTGGCTTTTTGTGGACTATAGATAATGCAAAAATAGTAACAATCTAAAGGGGAAAACAAAGTTATACCTAACGGGCAACCTGGCTCTGATACCACTTGATGTAGACTAGGCCTAATCTTCCGAAAGGTATGATAACGTCGATTAGTGGAGACTCAATGTTCACAATCTAAGCTTCAAACCAAGACTGATTTGGACCCCCACAACCGTTACACCACTGCTTCGTTGGTTATCAACCACGCGAACGCAATTGACCTCGCCGAGAAGGCTTTTCTGCAAGCGAATCGAGAACACAAGCAAGAACGGGATGAATGCAATCTGAAATTGCAAATAAATATGAGGCTTATGATAACGAGAAGGAGTTCAAGTCTTTATTCAAAAGGACTAATCGTCATAGGCGAACAAGATCAAGAATTGGGGCCCTGGTTCACAGCAAGTAGCCTTGGTGGCACAGTTGCAGCAAAATGATGTCTGTTTCACGAGGAAATCAAGAACTAAACAAAACCCAAACCCTAAGGAGAGCGATGACTGCTATTTATAGAGTCTTGGGAGTCACCCCCTGGACGCGCCCCCTAATGGGCCCAAACACGATACATGGTCCAACGGACCAAAAGACGGTGTCGTAGCACCCTGGCAGATTCAAGATGCTGACTTGTTTCGACGATTCCTGTTGATTCCGAAGGTGTTTTGATGTGAAACCACTTGGATTGGCTTCCTTATCAAATTAGCTTTCCAACCATTTGTGGATCGTCGAAAACGGAGTCTAGATTCGTCCTGGGTGACCAATTTAAGGCAGACTAGTCCTAGAACCCGAGATGGGCTCCAACTTCAGTTGGACTGGGCTTCCACCATGAAAAAGATGAATTGGACGCCATGCTGGACCTCCTCCTCTCCTTGGCTTGTATGCGACGAAGTAGTGATGTCCTCATCAACTACCACCTTGCCATGAATGCTAGGGGGTCAGACGATGACTTCGCCATCTAGTACCTACCTCTACTTCCGTCAAGCTCAACCAGAGCTTGGCTTGAGCAGCTCGAGCCCGGTAGCATCCGTTGCTGGGGCGATCTCCATGCGGGCTTCATCGGCCACTTCTAGGGTACCTACACCCACCTGAGGAACCTCTAGGAGTACATTCAATGCTTCACCAAGAAGCACAATGAGCTCCCAAACATCACCGATGCTGACGTGATCAACACCTTCATCTATGACATGACCAGCAAGGCACTCATCCACGTGCTTGGCCACAAGACCCTACGCACGATGCGGGAGCCCCAAGACATCACCACGTAGTAAGCCATTAGCGAGGAGGCCATCTAGGCCAACTTCAGTAGGAAAGCCAAGGTCGTCGACCACCATAGTGGTGGTGATGGTGCTAATGATGCCACCTCATCCCAGTGATGCCGTGATAGGTGAAACAAGGACTAGAAGCACTGTAGGGAGGAGATGGATGCCGTGACTGACCGCACTACTAGACCTTAGCTCTATGGGCGCGCTGCACGATCAGAACACTTCAAGAAGGCGCTTGAGTCTGCTTGCACATTCCAAGGGGGGCAGGTGAAGCATCTTCTCAAGGACTATGCGACCATGAAGGGCTACATCTGTAGGACCCTTGGCTAATAGGGAAAGTCCTAGAAGCCTGCCCTAAAGGCCAATGACCTAGTGGAAGGTGCCTAGGAGTAAGACAACGAGTTCCCTGAGGCCGAGCGCTGCCTCATGATCTTCGAGGGCTCCTAGGAGTATGAATCCTGCTTGCAACACCGCATCATCGAGCAAGAGGTGAACATCATCCACAACCTCACCACCCCAACATGGCTCTAGTGGTCCTAGATGGCCATCACCTTCGACCAAGAAGACCATCTTGATCACATCCCTCATCCGGGGCGCTACCCACTCGTGTTCAGCCCGATCATGGGCACCATGTGCCTCACCAAGGTGCTGATAGATGGGGGCGGCAGCCTCAACATACTCTAAGCCAGCACCCTCAATAGGATGGGCATCCCTTGGAGCAGCCTACGCCCAAGCAAGGTGTTGTTCTATGAGATTGCGCTAGGGAAGGAAGCCATGCCCCTCGGGTGCATCTGGCTCAACGTCACCTTCGGCCGGCCAAACAACTTCCGCAAGGAGCCGCTCACCTTCGAGGTCGTTGACTTCCCCGATGTCTACCATATCCTCCTTGGTTGACTGTACTTTGCCGACTTCATGGCTATCCCCAACAACACCTACCTCAAGCTCAAGATGCCCAACTTGAAGAGGGTCATCACTATTGAGGGTAGCTTTGAGCAAGCCTACTACTGCAAGCAAGATTGCATCGCCCAAGCGACCGCACTCGTCACCCCATGTGCTCTCAACAGCCCTAGCTATGACTCAAGGAGGGCGTCGGTGGTGGAAGCAACCAAGACAGCGGTGCTGCTCGACTGACCGAGCATCGGTGAGGTGATCAAGAACTCTAGCGGCAAAGGTGGCTCGGCTAGCCCCTCCATCTAGGTGCTCGGCCCCTGGAAGGGGCTGACCCAATTGAGGTGAGTTTTGACCTTTACCCATGAGGGAATGCCATTGCCGAGCCATCCGCATAGAAGTGATGCCTCCTGAGCCATGCCCCCCCCCTACCGGCCTCCTTCACCGGCCTACCTCTCCAACAACAAAAACCAAGATAAGTCCCATCCTCCCAACCTTCTTACTTTGCTTACCTTTGTTTACTATTCGCTATCTTCCTTGACCTGAGCCATCCCAACGATGGCTCGACCGCATCGCAAGATTCACTAAGCTAACCACTTGCTGACCTTTTTTGAAGGAGGACTGCTGTAGAAGGCCCCTAAGTGAGGCGAGGATGGGACAGACGGAGTAGGAGGAGAAGGCAAAATATCAGCAAGGCGCTAATGGAGCGGCCCCAGCCATCTTGCTACTAGCTATGTCTTCTTTCCCCTCTCTTATGTCCATTATGTTTTTCTTTGTAGCTATCTGCCTATCTCCTGATCCTTCATCGGATCATTCCACAACACCACATGCCAGTCTAGGGGCACCCTAGAAGGGGCATCGCCAAGGGTTCAACACTGGCTCACTAGGCTTCAAGGTCACCTGAAGCAACTAAAAGTGCGAGGGATGCTCAGGAGATGAGCCCATGTGGCTATAGCCGAGACACTCAGAAGCGTCCTGACCATCGAATGAGTGATGTCTGAGTATTAGCCTCGAGTCACTCATGGTGACCCAGCGAGGGAGGCAGGAAGCCTTCAAGCACCGATAGACAGGCTTGGGAACTATGCGATTGGCTCGATCGAGAAGCCAAGAATCTCCCCCCTGGGGAAATGACTAGGGCATAGAACAACCGCAAACTCAAAGTTCTCACAGACTTACCCACTAGTAGCATGGGCTCAATGATCCTGGCCAATGAGGCCATCATTGTAACAGCCCAGCCTAATGAGGTATAAGTCTTTGAGCATGACTCAAGAGCAAAATGGAATTACACGTGAAGGTAATTTCATTTCATTGATTGGGAATGACCCAATTACAATATACGGCAGTAGAAACCATAATCTACTACCACCTATATAGCTATAGAGACCATAGGGCATGCCTGACCTCTGGGTCGGGGCCCTGCAGCACGTGTGTCTAGGGTGAAGGGGCCACCTGATGTCAAGCAACGTCAACCATTGCACCGTTAACGTGGATAGCCCTCCTTCCACATCGCTAGGATGGAGGGATAGTGACTGGCATGCCATGACCCCTCCTCCCACATTAGAGGGTACAAGAACTCCAGCGACATCACTGGAGTCCTTATGCCCTCTAGGGAGGGGGGACATGGCAAACACCTCTAACATTGCACCATCACCCCTCCTTCGCTGGAGTCCTTCCACCCTCAAAGACGTAGCCGCCCGGCGAACAACACCAAGCTCACTCAGAGGGAAGCGTCACACTTCATCACCACCACCATCGCCGCCAAAAATATGGATCTAAAGAAGAAGAGAGGGGGCTAAAGGAAGGGATTGAAGATGTCGTGTCCCTTGGGGGGCCCATTTATAGCCAAATGCAGTGCACTGTGAGTGGCACTATCCGATCAGTCATTAGTGGCTATAAAGGACCATAGGGAATCGGCTAGGCGTCCCTTCAATCCCCATAGCATGCCTCTAAGTGGTTGCATGATGATGGCTATGTAGTAAAGGCAGAGTCAGGGAACCGCTGGCAACAAGTCAAGTCCTTGCTCCACTTTCCCCACACGCGCCACCCACTCTGCACATGCCTCCTCATAGGACTTGGGGGATCCACCTCCCCCTGGGCCCACCAGCTATCATTGATGGCTCAGATCCATGTGCACCAAGTGCTACAGCTCCTCCTCCACCAGATCTACTCCATGTGGCCCCGACGTCCCATCTCCTAGACGAGATGGGAAGGTGTGGGGGTGCATGTGCGTCATAACTCCTCCACTAGGCACGATGGCCCAGATGTCATCAACCACCTGTGCAAGGCAACAGTGAATAGGACACCCCAAAAGACGCCCCCTTCACTGGTAAGGAGGCCCCAAAATGGCCTCAGGGGCTACGCTGGCTCCCTAGATGAAGCAGTCCAACCCTTAATCAATGGGCGCTTGGGTGGTGCATCCCCCAATAACCAACCAACTCCTCGAAGTTGGGTCAGGAGCTGCTGAGCAGTGGGCCCCATGAGATCCTCCATCTAAGCCTCAACACACTCCCACTTCCTCGATCTATGGCTGTAGAGGGTCGGCCCTAGAAAGCCAGCTTGAGAGGATCGGGACCAGTTATCGTAGCCCTCAGAAGGGAGTGGAGCTCTGAATGATCAGATGGCCCTGAGCTAGAGCCTAGCACTCTTGATCACCTAACCCATGGTAGGCTTTGGTCAGAAAGGAGGGCGCCCCTAGGCCTATAGTTGATGACTCCTTGATGAGTCCATCGAGCTCTCACTCAAGTCAAAGTCCCATGTGATATGGACTCATGAAAGCATCAGCATAATCTTCGCTCAGCCTCAATGGCTGGGCACCATCCATCACACTAGAAAAGAAGGCCCCAAGCAGGGCACAACACTCTCACCAGCGGAAGCCATCCCCGCCAAGGAGGGTTCAGTCACCAGAAGATTGAATTCAGCCCTTCATCGCCATCATGCTAGGTGAGGCCATGAAGGGCTCAGGGGCTCCTAACGAGATCCTAACATATTGGTATGTTAAGCCTTGGGTCCAATGGTTCCTAAATGAAAAAGATCCCCTGGCCATCCCCTTTAGGATCGCCCAGGGGCTCGAAGGCTATACCCATCGGGCACGCTCATGCTCAGGCTATAGCAAATAGACTCAGCTAAGCCTGACTTGATTGTAGCTTTAGCCTAGGGCTCGAGGGCTTCCCTAAGCCTTGGGCTCCTGATCTACAACACGACTGAGCCTAGTCCTTGGCTCCTGCCCGACTATCGATGCCAGCCAAGGCCTAGGCATGAGAATACAAGCATAGGCTACCGATGCCTAGGGGCTCCCTGGCCTCGCTCCTTAGGCATGCCCCTACCAACTGCTCCTCCTATAGCATCATGTTCGGGGTGTGACACAAGAAGACAAAGCTTCCTGTGGCCTCCGAGGACTGATGGCCTTTTGGGCCCATGCGTCAGCCCATGGAGCCTACCTCCTTTGCAACCAAGAAGAATCCAGAAGGTCTTACCCAGGGGAGGCTAGTCCAAGCCAATACCACCTGACACGTAGAGTGTTAGAATAGAGCAGTCAGATGATGCCTAGGCTTCTTTGGCTCTAAGACACATCGATGGTCCATGACACACTGCTAGAAGCCGCTCCTGGACTCTAACACATGTAGGCCATAGACTAGAACTCCTAAACCACCTTGTACCCAACTTATCTCGTTATATAAGGGATAAGGTTGGACCTAGAGGGGGGAGGATGCAAGTTTAATCACCAAACACTCCATTCCATTCCATCTGCCTCCGCTCTGGACCAAGAGCAGGGCAACCCAGAGATGGGCACCGAGAGCCCCTCCTCCACTGCATCCTGTCATCTCCTTCCTCTCCGATGAAGGGGATACTCCACCAGTGGTGAGGCAACCTTAGGATTAGCACCAAGCTAACCCCCTAACAAACTTTTCTTCCATTACACTCTGTTGTAACCCCCAGATTTTGGGTGGTCTTGAGTATAAGGATCATCAGCTGATGGACATAGGGACCAAATTGGCCCGAACTAGGATAAACCATTGCATCTTCTCTGCATGATTCTTATGTTCCTAAGTCCACCCGAGCCACTAGAGACCCCATTCTCTGAGATCAACTCAAACAACATGCTTGTCGCGGTTTTGACCTTGTGACACCAATGAACTGCTGGAGACCGATGATTGGCTCCATACCATTGAGCAAAAACTTGGCTTGATCTGCTGCAGTGATGTCCAAAAAACACTATTCACTACACACCAACTCTAGGGCCCTGCTGGAGCCTAGAGGGCAAACTTCCTCGCAAGCCACCTAGCAGGACATTAGGTTCCATGGGCTATCTTTCACACCGCTTTTCGAGCTCAGCATATCCCAGCGGGTGTAATGGCATTGAAGTTAGAACAATTTCTCAAGTTACAGGAGGGAAATCTGAGTGTGATGGAGTACTTGGCCCAGTTCAATCATTTATCCCAGTATGCCTCAGAACATGTTAGTACTGATGATAAGAAAAAATAGTGGTTCATATGGGGTCTTGACACCAATATCCAAAAGATGTTGACTGGTTGTTCCACTGCTGGTTATCATGAGACCATCAATATTGCTATTTCTTTTAAAGAGAAGAATCATCTGCACAAGGAGGCAAAGATGAGGAAGCATGTGCACACGGAATTCTCTGGTCACAGTAATCAGCACTAGATGTTTGTGTATCAACTTGGCCATCATCCTTCTTATCGTCCACCTCAGCAACATGGCTAGGAGTAGTCATTTGTTTGACCCACTACAATTTCTTTGCATCCACGCCAGCCGAATGCCACTGGTGTTCGTCCCAACAATCCACCGAACAATACTAACCTCCCATGTTTTAATTGTGGAAAGGTTGGGCACTTTTCTCGAGTGTCGTCTTCCTAGATAGAACAATTGTCCTAGGGCACCCATGAATTAGTAGAGCAATAATCCTCATCAAGGTAATTAGCAGATGCTCCAAAGAAAGGACCTGGTCCAAAGGTAGGTCGAGTTCATTATATTCAAGGTGAGGCTATTCTAGAAGGTGAACCTATCATGATGGGTATGTTTTCAATCATCCATACCCTGCAGTTATATTCTTTTATTACAAGTGCATGGCATACTTTCCTTATGGAAATTATCATGAAGTATCAACTACCCTTGGGAACCACAGAGAGTTACCCAGATTCTTTTCTCCCACTTAGGCTATAACTCCTCCACAGTTATAACCTTTCCATAAGAAGATAGATTAGTAGTGTAGTTTTCCCTTATGTTTTATGAAACATTGTTGATGGTAGTTAACAACCATTATAAACCGTCAATATAACATGTATAAGAGCATAAATATAATCACTAATGAAGGTCTAGGGGTCTAAACTAACAAATTCCATGAGTTTTGGTGAATCTATATTTTCTGTAGGGTTTACTCAGAAAATCATCAAGGTGGACCTACATGTCAAATTTCATTGCACATATCTGTAGCAAAATAGACACCAGAAGACTCTAGAAGATTCGGGAGGACTCTACACCGAAGCGGAGCATGAGACATCGCCACCTGTAAGCCGCCCGGCCTCTAGGGGTCCACATGTTAGCCTCTGTTGTAATGTCGGTTCTCCACCGCCTCCTAGGTCGCATCTACGCTGTCCTTTAAGTCGGTTTCATCCAAGGGCTCATGTTGGATGCTCTGGGCTATATATACCAGCCCCTGCCACCCCTAGGCATATATTGCATAAGTCATTTGAGAAAACAAAAACCCTAATCATCCTTAGAGCTCCACCATATTCTAGGGCATAGCTAGTTAGGCTAGGTCTAGAGAGAGGTAAGCCGGCTTCGCTTGCATTCTTGATCTTGTCAAGAGCATGGTTTGGTATAATCTTTGTACCCCCCCTCTCTTTTGTATCTCCATTACTTTAATATGCTAGTTACAGTTGTTATGACAATATTAGTATTCATCTTATTCACATTCTTTGTTATAATGTTCGTTGTCTACTTTGATTATATGCTTAGTATAGCTAGTTTATCATTATATCCATGCATAAGTTCGTATAGTGCTTGCCCCACTACGCATGGGGTGAGTGGTCGACATTGTGTAAGCGTGGTGCTTATACATTGTTTACCTATGGATACATCCTATATTCTGGGTCATGTGGTAGATCGTGGATGTGACACTCCCATTGAGTCCTTTGTAGTCCACTACCCGAATATAGGCACACGTAGGATCTAGTTATGAAGGAAGAACAAGCTCTGTTCTTAATCTTCCTTAGTAACATCCCTTATCTGTAGATATGAAGATGATCTTAGCAATGACTACTAGGTATAATTGCACTAATCAATATATGCTTTGACTTATAATTAAGAATGATTTAAGAGTTATTCGCCTAATATTCTACCTGACCATGCTAATGCCATAGAAAGGAGTACTCTGAGTGATTTATCATTATTAATACTTATCATATATCTTATCATATGACTTACCCCGGTTATGAGTAGAATATTGGTTATGGTTTATTTCTCCTTCAATTGCATAATAGCAATACATGTCCATGCTAGAATTTCCCTGTGGTAAAAATATAAATAACGATACCTAGAATACTCTCGGGTAAAGTGCTACAATGGTATATTATCTATGTACTTGTAGATCCTTTTCATTCATATATTTATATATATTCTTTCTAGTCACATAAAATGATAAAGAACTACTTAGTATTATTCTAGTAGTAGTACTGTGTTGTACCAACAAACATCTATAGCATCATCACTAGGGATGACAACCTAGTAAATTAATGTTAGGAGATATAAGTTTATAATAGGTGGCTACTTTAAACAAGTGACATGTTAATAAATACCAACAAGCATTTTGGTGCCCTTGCTTGGGAAGGCAGCTAGGCAAAGGAAATATTGATAAACTTATAGTTATTGATGTGATTGAAGATAACCATTGACCTCTGCTCAAACAGGCTTACCCTTGTTTTGTCTACTTGTGTATCTTATGCTGGGTAATGTGTGACCGGTTTTGACCTTCTAACAAACTACGTTGAAGATCTAGAAGCATTAATTAGAAGGACTAGAGCTAAACTCAAGAAAGTTCTAGCCTTAAAGTCGGAAGACAACCATATAAGGCAAAGCTTAACACCAGAATTTGAAGCCATGGCTAACAGGACGCTCCGTGAATTCTCTGCTCCAACTATGGCCAACATCCGTACTAGACCAATAGTCAATGTTGGAGACAATGGATTTGAGCTCAAGCTAGCTCTCATCAATATGGTCCAAGCAAACCAGTTTTGTGGAAAGGCCCATAAAGATGCGAGTGCACATGTCCAGCACTTTTTGAGATATGTAGCACTTTCACCATCAAAGGAGTAAACCAAGATGCCATATTACTTCGCCTCTTCCTAATATCACTCTTGGGAAAGGCAAAGCAATGGTTCTACGCCAACAAAGATAGAAATACTATATGCAATAACTGCTCCACTGTCTTTCTAGCAAAGTTCTTTCCCATAGGCAAGACCAATGCTCTACGTGGAAGAATTTCAAGCTTTTAGCAACAACATGATGAATCTATCCCTGAGGCATGGGAATGTTTTCAAGATTACATTACGGAATGTCCTCATCATGGGATGGAGAATTGGCTACTCATGCAGACTTTCTACCATGGGTTGATGAATAGTACCTATGAGACTATGGATGCTGCTGCTGCTGGAGGTGCATTCCTGTCACTCACCATACCAGACACAACAACTCTTGTGGAGAAGATGGCCTCCAATCAAGGTTGGAATGAAGACATGTACAAACTCGCAAGAGGGGTGGAGGTATGCATCAACTCAAGGAGGTAGACATGCTATCTACCAAGATGGACCTACTGATAAAGAAGCTTGAAGATCGAGACAATGAGAAGCAAGAAGTCATGCATATTCATGATTCTTGCATGACATGTGAAGTATGTGGAAACACTGGGCATTTAGGGAGCAACTGCCCAAAGACCCATGAGGATGTGAACCTTCTCAACAACAACTACTACTTTTGTCTTCAACAGAATCAAGGATGGAACTAGCAACAGAGACCAAACTACCAAGTTAATTACCAAGGTAACTATCAAGATAATAATTTTAACAATTTTAATCAACCACCCTTGAGAGAATTAATTGCTGGTCAATCCAAACTTATGGAAGGATTATTTAGAAAGATAGCTACCAATGATACAAGTCTAGAGAACTAAATAATAGAATGGATAGCTTTGCTTCGGCCATTAAAAACCAGCATAGCTTTAATAAAATGATAGAATCACAAATAGCTCAGCTGGCTGTTGTTGTTCCTTCGTCTGACAAAGGTAAGATTCTAGGGCAACCAAAAGATCTAGACACTACAAATCTTGTCAATATTCACAATACAACATACTACTATATACAACCATCGACGGGAAGGTGGATAGATTATACCTTGCTAGAAAAGAAGGGTGATCCAGGAAGACCTGTTATCCCCATCGCCATTGGACCTCACATTTTCTAAGAAGCTATCTATGACTTCAGAGCAAGTGTCCACATCATGCCTAAGGTAATCTATGATTAAATTAATGGAGATACTTTATTGTACACAAATATGCGTTTGCAGCTTGTAGATTAGTCACTCTGTTACCCCAAGGGAGTTCTTGAAGATGCCATTATTTGAGTGGGACAATCATATGTTCCCGTAGACTTTGTGGTTTTGGAGATAGGTGGAGATGTAAGGGCACCCATTATTTTGGGCTGACCTTTCCTAAGCACCACAAAAGCCATGATCTACACGAACAGTGCCAAGATCTACTTCACAATCAAGGATAGAAAGGAGAAGTTTTCTTTTAAGAACCACATCCTGCAATCTCCTAGACATTCGCAGATGTCATACCTGCCTAAAGAGACAATAGTGACCAAGAAGAAGAAGAACAGAGAAGGAGAAAGAACAAGGCTAGGTAGCCACAAGAAGAATCAGTCAACATGATCAACACACTCTGAATAGAGTATGACCACCTCCTCGCTTCACCATTCCTTGCTAAGAAGGATGACCGAGCCATACCCACGATCGAGTGTACCATAGGACAAAGAATCTTCCACAAGACCTTCTACGACATTAGATCGGGTGTCAATATAATGCCCAAGGTAACATATGAATACTTATTTAGTAACAAACCTTTGTTTCCTACATATATGCAATTGCAGATGGTGGACCAATCAATCCAATTACTAGAAGGAATAGCAAAAGATGTCATGGTAAGAATACATGATCACTATGCCCTTGCCGACTTCATGATTATAGACACAGGAGAAGAAGAAGAAGATGATACACCCATCATCCTTAGAAGACTGTTCCTCAACACTACCAACGTGATCATCTACGTCGGATCTGGACAAGTCCACTTCCAATTCTCTGGAGAAAAGGTACACTGTTATTTCAATAGTTATACCACTTATGAGCAGCTGAAGAAGTCCCGCTTTAGGAGGAGACATCGATCATCCCAAAACCAAAAGAATCAATCCCCAAAGAAAAGTTGGGAGGAAGATGAGGAACCTAAAGAAGTTGTAAAAGATGAGCCCGCTCCACCAAAGTCAAGTCCATAGACAAAGCAGGTATGAAAAGAAAATGTAACATCACCACAAGAGTTACAAGAGGTGCAACCGTTAGGGTCTCCATCCCTGGGACCGGCTGATGCACCCAGGGAATGAACAAAATAAGAAAAGAGTCCAATCTAGAGGACTTAAAAATCCAAACCGTAGCCAAGAGGTAACATCGGTAGTTATCCGTATTTACTTTTTAGTATTGCATGAATTACTTTTCACTTTTAGCATGTTTACTCTTCTGCATTAGTATTGCATTAGTAGAAAGAAAATAAAAATTACATCATTGCATCTTAAAGCGGAAAGCCTCATGTGAATAAATCTATGGTGTATAAAAGCAAGTAGAAATATTCACCGTGGTGGCATAAAAATAAAAATACCATATATACATATTTTTTGTATTATATAAATAAGAAAATCTAAATATATTAAATAGACACCCTGCTAGAACTTTGTCAATTAAGAAATCTATCTAAACCTCCAAGGACAACTAATCTCTGAATGGCTGACCGCTAACCCCTTATCCTAATTTGTGCCATGAGTTTTGGTGTTCTTGTTGGAGTATTTTGTAGGATAATCAAGAGTAAAGCCATCCATCCGAAGTACATTTTCTCGAACCGCTGCTACACCCGCTACACAAGGAACACAACTTCTAAATGGATGAGAAAGACTTCTGTTGGTAGACTCACTCTAAGAAAGACCATGATAACATCCTGCTTGGGGCAGGAGCATCCCCCATGTATCGAGATAAGTATTTTTTCACTTTAGTTTTACTATTTTTAAATTTGCTTGGTAAAAATATGCATAATAAAAAAACAAAATAAAAATTTATCTTAGCTAGTTATATATATTAAGGTATGATCTTAAAAATGAAAACAAAATAAAAAGTGTGTGTCTAGTTTGATTTTTAAGAGCTAAATAAAAGGACTCTGAGAATAATCTCTTGCAATGGAAATGATGAATAGTTGCTCTATCGTAATTCCTATCAAGTACCTAGTTTTAAGCCTTGAATTCTCCTGAGTTTTGGATATAACAGTTTTGATATAAGAATTTACTCTAAACTTAAAACTCATGGGTAGGATATGCTTGATCTAAGTCTAGGTAATTGACAGATATGATATGAGAAGGTCTGAGCTGTTGTTTATCTTGTTCCAAGTGATACTAAATTTTTGGAGATTTATCTTTTGAAAAATCTTAAAATCCTACATGATGGGCTCCTATATGACAAAGCTTGAATTCCTACCAGATCCATATATGATATTTAGAATAGGGAAACATCCACATATATGTTGCTTGTATTGCATTGATGTCGATAGAATATCGTCGGTAGTCCTCCGAGGGGTATCCCACAAAGGTAGATTGATCAGTAGAGGAGCGTGAGATCAAGAACAAGAAGGCAACAGAGACACACGAGTTAGACAGGTTTAGGCCATCAATATGACGTAATACCCTACTCCTGTGGTCTGTTGGTTTCTATTAGCTATCGTATGATATCGTGTGATTGCAGATATCTATATCTTGTCCGCTAGGGGACCCCTGCCTCTCCTTATATACTCTAGAGGGGTAGGGTTACTAGAAAAGTATCCTATTTGGTACTATACAATAGGTTGTGGTGCACGCCGAGCAGCACCGTGCATGCCTTGATCTTGTGGGTTGGGCCACCTCTGATGGTGCGGCCCATGTCTTGTCTTGTGGATATCGGGGCCATACCCCCATAACTAGTCCTCGAGCATGACAGTAGGTGATGTAGTCACGTGGTGCTAGGGTTAGAAAGTAGAACACCAGCCGAGCAAGCAGCCAGTCCCCGGGCATAGCCTCGAGATGAGAAAAGCGCACATTCATCGTAAGGTGAAGTGTGCCCACTTAGTCTCCGAGCCTGCTAGAAGATGAAGAATGAATCTTGTAGTAGGGTCAAAGAAAAAGAAGTCTAAAAGCTTTGCCGACATCATCCGACATGTGCGGTTCAAGACCCCAGATGTGCTGCCCAAGATCAGTGCCCTGATCCCAATAGCATGGAGCAGCTTGATAGCACACCGATGAGACATAGCAAGATCTGACCACCAAGAGCGATGTTCGAGCGCTGTGGAGTCTCCAGCGTAGCTGGCGACGTCCGAGCACCGAGGAGTCCTCAGCGTAGCAGGCGATGTCGGAGCACCAAGGAGTCCCTAGCGTAGGCGGTGATGTCCGAGCACCGAGGAGTCCCCGATGTAGGCGGTGATGTCCGAGCACCGAGGAGTCTCTAGTGTAGGCGGCAATGTCCGAGCACCAAGGAGTCACCGACGTAGTTGGCGATGTTGGAGCACCGAGGAGTCCCTGGTGTAGGCGGTGATGTCCGAGCACCGAGGAGTCCCTGGTGTAGGCGGCGATGTTCGAGCACCGAGGAGTCCCCGACGTAGGCGATGATGTTTGAGCACCGATTCCCCGATGTAGGCGGTGGTGCCCGAGCACCGAGGAGTCCCCAGCATAGCTGGCGATGTCGGAGCACCGAGGAGTCCCTGGCGTAGGTAGCGATATCTGAGCACCGAGGAGTCCCCAGCGTAGCGGGCAACATCCGAGCAGCGAGGAGTCCTCAGCATAGCTGGCGATGTCCGCGCACCGAGGAGTCCCCGATGTAGGCGGCGATGTCTAAGCACCAAGGAGTCCCCGGTGTAGGCGGTGATGTTCGAGCATCGAAGAGTCCTCGGTGTAGCTGGCGATGCCCGTGCGGTGAAGTGTGCCTACTTAGTCCTCGAGCATGAAGAATTCAAGCACCGAGGAGTAACCGACGTAGCTGGCGATGAAGCATGAACGACGAATAGTTTGGTCATCTAGTCGGCGGCAAAGTGAACATTGAGTAGAAGCGATTGGCGAATAGTCCGATCAACTGGTCAGCGACGAAGTCTATGGACCTAGCGGTCTAACCAGTTGATCAGTGGAGAAGCCCAAGCACTAGGTGGTCCAATGATCCTGTAATACAAATATGTAGAACGGGTAGTAAATGTTGTACAAATATGTGAACTCTAGAGAAAAATCAGCAATGGCGATTAAATAGTGTAAGTAGCTCAGCAATTAGTTGGTGCGAAGATGCATTTAATATAAACTGCCTGAACAATTAGTGTGTAGCTGAGTCTCTAGCCCTAGCTAGCCTATTAACCATAACGTGGAGCGCGGAGCCCGTGCACATGTAGGAGGAATAGGCATCGCTAAGGAGCCGCTGTCGACCACCCATAACGCAGAGGGCAGACGCTCGTGCATGTGTAGGGAGGAGCCAGAGACAGGGCCATCTCTGGAGGCATCCGAGTATCAACAGGATTATTGGGGGCTTTGGAAAATCGTTTGGAGAGCAAACATGGAGAAAATAGCTTAGAGAAACATTATGGCGATTAACGAAGATTGGAGAATATTTAGAAAAATATTAAAGCGTGACTTAGCTTTAGATAGAATGTCTAGTCCGCGGTGTATGATGCTATCTGGTCAGTGAGAGGATGAACATCTTCAACCTGGTCGATGAATCTGCCCCTTAGGGCATGTTGGTAAGCGGCGGCGGTGTTGGTGAACCCAAAGGGTAGGGCCATAACCCCTGGAGTTTCCCGAGTAGCCTCTGATAGATCTAATCGATGGATGCGATCAGATCATCATTATTGATCCGCCTCCTCTAGTAGCGAGGAAGTGGGCGATGAGTTGTTGATGAAGGCGACCTCCGAGGTGGTTCCGAGATTAGATCTATAGTTGTAGGTGTTGGGGTGATCGGCGCAGAATCGATTTGCACCATCTAAATGAGCTCTCCAACTCTGTCAGCGTTGATGACCCACGAGATGGATCCAACCATGAAGATCTGGCTAGGCTATGGGAGGGACGAAGAGCTTGTGGAAAATGCCATCTTGTTCGACAAGGAAACAACACACAATCCCCTACCTAGCGCGCCAACTATCGATAGAATATCGTCAGTAGTCCTCTGAGGGGTATCCCATGAAGGTAGATTGATTGGCAGAGGAGCATGAGATCAAGAACAAGAAGGCAACAGAGACACACGAGTTAGACAGGTTCAGTCCATCAGTTTGACGTAATACCCTATTCCTGTGGTCTGTTGGTATGTATTAGCTATCGTATGATATCGTGTGACTATAGATGTCTATATCTTGTTTGCTAGGGGATCCCTGCCTCTCCTTATATACTCTGGAGAGGTAGGCTTACAAGAAAAGTATCCTATTTGGTACTATACAATAGCTTGCGGTGCACGCCGAGTAGTGCCATGCATGCCTTGATCTTGTGGGCTAGGCCACCGCTTATGGTGCGGCCCATGTCTTGTCTTGTGGATACCAGGGCCATACCCCCACAATTGAATTTAGTCAAGCTTTGTTGACCCTTTTGAGAGGTTTGTCATGCTCTTAAAATTAAGATCACATACACACCACCCAAATATCCACTACTCCTACATTGGAGGTGGGCGCAACAACATGCCATTTCATCTATATCCACCTAAAAATGTTCTACTCCTACATTGGGGGTACCAAAAATATTCTTGATAGGAAATCCACCAAATAAATGCTCCAAGTTCTTGTTGCCATCTCTAAAAAATTCTATTGTAGAAAAGAGGCATGGGGCTATGCAAAAGTTATTCATAGGAAAAAAAGAAAGAAGGATAAAAAATGGACAAGTGTCCGATATATTTAAAACAATAGGCACTTAGATGCCTGCCCAAAAAAAGAAGAGATGAATAAGATAGACGATGTTTTCTTGCAAAGTTGTTTCCAAGTTTTAAAAGAGAAATATGTTTTTAAGGAGCATAGTAGAATTAGGTTAGCCATCATATATCCACCATATATCCATACACATGCACAACTTGATTTGATTGTATGACTCAACTCTCTTTGGATCCGAGGTTTGACTTTACAATATATGTATCGCAATTATGCTCTTTTATGCTTTCTTTACTCCTATGAGCTCCACATAAGCTTTAGTTGTAGGAAGAGAAAGGCATAACACACTATTGCCTTGGTGAGGATCCACAAATACCACATATGTTGAGAGACTTGAGAGTGTCATATAATGAAAGCTCTGAATTTGTTTTTGAAAACCTATAAAAACTTTGAAATAATGGTTGAGCAAAGAACTTGAGACATAGTGCTTGACTTCATCATTTTGTATTTCAATTGCTCAATACCCAAGTGAAGGTTGAGAAGCCCCATGGATGAAAGTAATATGGGTAAGTTTGAAAGTCAGATTAGTTTATTATAATCTAGAGGAGAATTCTTGTTTGAACACATGTGTATTTTGAGGAGTTGCTACGTTGTTTTAAAAAATCTCAAAATTCCTGATCCATATACTAAGTTTAGCTTTGCTAAGGGACTAGCAAAGGTTAAGCTTGGGGGAATTGGTGACGGTAGTTAACAACCATTATAAACCGTCAATATAACATATATAAGGGCATAAATATAATCACCAATGAAGGTCTAGGGGTTTAAACTAACAAATTCTGTGAGTTTTGGTGAATCTATATTTTCTACAGGGTTTATTCAGAAAACCATCAAGATGGACCTACATGTCAGATTTTATTGCGCTTATCCGCAGTGAAACGGACACCAGAAGACTCTAGAAGACTCGGGAGGACTCCACACCAAAGTGGAGGGCGAGACACCACCAGGTGGGGCCGACCTTAGCAGGCCCCACCTATAAGCTGCCCAACCTCTAGGGGCCCACATGTCAGCCTTCGTTGCAATGTTAGTTCTCCACCGCCTCCTAGGTTGTATCTACGCTGTTCTTTGAGTCGGTTTGATCCAAGGGCTCATGTTGGACGCTCTGGGCTATATATACCAGCCCCTACCACCCCTAGGCATATATTGCATAAGTCATTTGAGAAGATAGAAACCCAAATCATCCTCAGAGTTCCACCATATTCTAGGGCATAGCTAGTTAGGCTAAGTCTAGAGAGAGGTAAGCAGGCTTCGCTTGCATTCCTGATCTTGTCAAGAGCGTGGTTCGGTATAATCTTTGTACCCACCTTTCTTTTGTATCTCCATTACTTTAATGTGCTAGTTACAATTGTTATGACTACTAGTATTCATCTTATTCATGTTCTTTGTTATAATGTTCATCGTCTACCTTGATTATGTGCTTAGTATAGCTAGTTTATCATTATATCCACGCATAAGTGTCACACCCTAAAATTTCTGATTTTGGGTTGTGCATAGAAAACACTAAATAAAATGAATTATTTTAATATTTGGATAAAATTTACCAAGTTTAGTTTGAGCTAGCGCAAATTTAGTTATAGAACAAATGTGAATTTTCAAAGTTTTCTAATTTTGATGGGCATTTGGATGATGTGATGTTTGCTTGTTGCTTCTTTGTGTGTCATGAGTGAGTAAAGTTTTCAAAACACGCTTAGTAAGTAGTTTATCTTTCCTGTCTCGTCTCTATCTTTTCCTTTAATCAAATTCTTGCTTTCCCGATCCAAATAATTTCATTCGGAGTTTCTCAAGATCCTCTTCTTCTGCTCCAAATCATTCCTTTGAGTTCATCATAGATCTACATATCTCTAAAAACTTTCTAGAAATTATTTTAGCTTTTTCTTAAACTTTTTCTCCCTTTTCTATGACCATAATTTAATTTTGAAGTTCTAAATATTTTATTTGAGTTCTTCATCCTTCAATCTGTCTCTATGATTTTTCCAGGGATTTTTCTAAGCTTTGGAGCATTTTTCGTGATATAAATGGTAATTCTAGACTTTCTAGAATTATTTTTATTTCATGATATTGATTAATTTCGAAATTTAGAAAATGCATGCCCAATTTTCCATAGTCCCTAAAGGCACATGTCTTTATTTACTAATGGGTTTAACGTTTATTTAGGCCCATTAGTGCAGGTGGATGGTGCACCGTCAATTAGTACCGTATCGCTAGTTGACGTGGAGGTGGGGAGTTTTTCTCCCTATATATTTGAACCAACCCCTTGAACAAAGCACACTAAAACTACCGCAATGGGAGCCTCTAGTTTAGAAAACCCCTCGTGTAGTAAATTAGATTTTTTTTCTCCTCTCCATGTCGCCGCCGGCCAATCCCAATGACTATCTCCGGCAAGCCACCGTTCTACAGCTCTAAGGTTTACCTGGACACCTCTATCAGCGGAAGCAAGTTGCCAAGTCGTCCGTGCACCCTTTGCCAATGCTCGATCTTCGTTGCCATGAGTCTACGAGCCACCGAGCATCCTATGAAGGTACATGTCCTACTTACCTGACCTGAATTGCTCTCTCTAACTCGCCCTATTTTATCTCCTACTAGTCATCACGTGCCTTTGATTAAGCTTTTCCCAATAGGAAAAACTAGCTGCATCTATGCCTGACCGAGCTGCTGAGCTGCTGGCCTGCTCCCAAAACTCTAGAACCTTGCTGCCATCAATTTCCTATGTCCAAAGCTCTCTCATACTTAAGATAAATCTACAAAGGTCGTCCCTCGTTATGCGCTAAGGTTTCTATTGTTTCATCACTTTAAATTCTTTCAAGTTACACTGAGGTCGTAGTGATGTAATTTACGTGTTATTGGCGTTGATCATGTGGTATGTTTGTAAAATTTTATAAATTACATATTTAATTTAATTATTAATTGCGTGCAATTAAGTTTCGAATTGAAAGCAATATAAGTTTAACGTCTGCCTTTTATATGTCAAATGTTAACTTGATTAATTACCGCATTAATATGTTTTTAATTTGTAATCTGCTTAGTCTAAACATGTTTCAAACATAAAACTAGTTTAGATGCTCACTAGTTTACTTTCTTTTCATAAAAGAAATGTATTTGCTTATAGAAGATTCTCTAAACATTTATAAATAATATATAGCTAGATTTAACTCGGTAATTAACACATGATTTTGTTCAATTAAAAATAAAACATGTGCATAGTCTTTTCTTTTATCTTTTATAATATAAAACTTTGGTAGTCGTTTCTTTTTTATCGTCGACCTATTTTTTGGTGTTTTGTGATCTCGGGATCGTAGCAACAAGCCTTTTTTTTAGTATGTTGTTTTCTCCTATATGGAGTACTGTTCTTAGTTGTTTTTATTTGTTGCTTGTATGTTTGCCTATGCGTGATGATTGTTACGAGTAGAATGAGAACTGTCGGTGAGTGTTGGAGATCAGAAGTGATAATCAGAAGCAAAGTATGAGAAAGTTTGAGGAAGCGTATAAGGCAAGTATAGCATGGGATCTTCCTTGTTGTCCTATACACCTTTAATCATTTAATTCATACTGCATGTATCTACCTTGACTGCCACTAAGGGTTTCCTAGTACTTTGTTACCTTGTGCATTGTTACCTATGGGGTATTGCATTGGGTAGTACGATGCTAGTGCTTAACTATAACCATGATCTTGTAACTTGACTAATGGAATATGCAATAAACATTAAAAGATTCTTTTTAGCAACATGGAACTAGGGGGCTAGAGCATTGGGCTATTTTATGGTGCTCTAGATTCCTCTCCCTAAGGACTTATGTGTAAGTGATCATCTAGGACTTATAGTACAACTATGAGGGCTACATGGCTCTAGCTTTAGCTCAGTATGAGGACTTTTTCTAGCTTGTTAGTGGTTACCTATATTGGTGTAAGAATGGCTTGATAAATCGGGTATAGGACAACCTCTACTCTTATGTGTATAGCCATGATGGAATTCTGTCACTCGACAGGGGGGTTCCTATATCTATTTGTCGAGTGAATCTAATGGCCCTAACTTGTTAGACGAATCTTTGAAAGGCTTCATAGTGAACCCTACCGATCTTCCTCGGTAGTGGGTCAAGAGGCTGATCACCTTAGGCGAAAGGGTAAATCATGACTCACAGTGAAAGTATACAACCTCTGTAGAGTGTAAACTGGTATATCAACCATGCTCACGGTCATGAGCGGCCTTGGAACATTTAGGGAATAGATGATAAACACTGATGATACTGATGATAAAGATGCTCACTAATAATTAATATTTATGCTATTCATTATTCATGTTTACCTAATCATGTGTTTATGGGCTTGTGATGAACTTGTTCCACCCAATTGCTAAAAGATGATTCATTAAAAGCTAGTCATAGTTAAACTAGTGTCAGCCTTTTGAGCCTCATAACCCCATGTTATATTTGTTGAGTACGACATGTACTTATGCTTGCTTTACTTTTTAAATCTTTGGAAAAATCCTGGATGGGTACCAGATTGCTAGAATTTGGAGGAATTAGGCTTGTGATCAACCAGTCAGTTGTCCCTATGGAATTGGAGTCTTCACCCGAAGATCAAAGTTGTCTTTCCGCTGTTTGCTATACAAGGTTATATTCTTTATACTAAGTACATTATATATTGAGCATTGTCTTTTGATATTACCCTTATTTGTAGCTATATATGAGATTTGATATCCTAGGCTCACATATGGTGTGTATCTGGTTTTGTTCTTAAAATCGGGTGCTACAATAAGTTCGTATAACGCTTGTCCCACTATGCATGGGGTGAGTGGTCACATTGTGTAAGCGTGGTGCTTATACATTATTTAAATGCGGATACACCCTATGTTCTGGTTCATGTGGTAGATCATGGATGTGACACTCCCGTTGAGTCCTTTGTAGTCCACTCCCCGAATATAGGCGCACGTAGGGTCCGGTTACGAAGGAAGAATAAGCTTTGTTCTTAATCTTCCTTAGTAACATCCCTTATGTGTAGATATGAAGATGATCTTAGCAATGACTACTAGGTATAATTGCACTAATCAATGTATACTTTGACTTGTAATTAAGACTAACTTAGGAATTATTCGTCTAATATTCTACTTGACCATGCTAATGCCATAGAAATGAGTACTCTAAGCGATTTATCATTATTAATACTTATCATATATCTTATCATATGACTTACCCCTGTTATTAGTAGAATATTAGTTATGGTTTATTTCTCCTTCAATACTATAAGTTATCAATACATGTCCATGCTAGACCTTCCCTGTAGTAAAAATATAAATAACGATACCGAGAATACTCTCGGGTAAAGTGCAATAATGGTATATTATCTGTGCGCTTGCAGATTCTTTTCATTCATATATTCATATATTTATATATATTCTTTCTAGTCACATAAAATGATAAAGAACTACTTATTATTATTCTAATTGTAGTACTGTGTAGTACCAACAAACATCTCTGGCATCATCACTAGGGATGACAACCTAGTAAAGTAATGTTAGGAGATATAGGTTTATAATAGGTGGCTACTTAAAACAAGTGACAAGTTAATAAATACCTATAAACATCTTGCTGATAAATGTGCTTGACACATTTTCTTTTCCATTACTAAACCTCATGCTTTAGGCATCGTGTAATCTTGAGGTGAGATTTCTGTAAGTGGGGAGGAGTTGTAACACCCCAGGTGTTATGCATCACGAAAACTTGATCATGTCATCATCAAGCATGTTAATCATCAAGCATGTTAAAACCTCATGCTTTGCATTTACTAAAATCAATATTTATTTACTAATATTACAATGCATTTGTGTTGGTTTGTGCTTAAACTCAAAAAAATCCTTTTAAGGTACTTTGTGGCCTTCTATTTTTAACTAAAATACTTGAAATTATGCCCTAATAAACTTTAAGGTATAAAGTGGGTGATTTACACTAGTGTCAAGTGTGGGGTGTGAATTCAAGTCCAAACCCTTAAAATTTGAGCTCCAAATTAGAATTCAAACTTGAGTTTCAATACTTAGTCATTTTTGGATGTGCTGGATTTCAGTATTGGATTCAATTTTGGTGAAATTATTAAAAAGAATTTCATAAATAAACTTGATCAAACAATAGCATCATTTTGAAGTATGAAGTTTATGCTTCACAATGGTTTTATTGGTTAATTTGTTTGTTCACTAATTAATCATCAATTAATTCACCAAAGAGGCTAACTTAAAAGTTTTTCAAAACCCTAACTGTTGGAACTAAAAGTTCAGCATTTTGGTTTCTTTCTACCTTTGTTCTTCCCTCTTAATCTCTTCAACTAGTTAGAATTAGGGGGTGGTGCTTAAAGTAAAGATGGAGAGCAAATGAAGATGAATAACTTTTCTTTTTGGAGATCTTTGAGTTACCACATGAAATCAAGAGAAAATGAGATCTTTTCTGCCATCGTCGTCAAGCCCTCGGTTCACCGATTGATTTCACTACCACCGCTCCACTTCACTGCAATTCATCTCGCAATCACGCTCGCTATCCCTTAGCGCATCCGCTCGACCTACTCGCGCTAGCCCAAGCCACCGAAGTCACCCTAGCACCGTCGTCTTCCTCGGTGTCGATCAGAGCACCGTGGTGAGCCTCTCACCATGGCCAACCCTCTATGGCGCACCTCAGACTTACCCATCTTGTGTTTTAGCGTCTCCTGAATGCCTTGTTGCTCATCATCTTGATGGTTTTCATAGCAGAGACCTAGGTGCACTAAAATGCCATCGCATCCGTGAACCGCACCGCCGCCTTCATCCCCAACATCGACAATCTAGCTCTGCCTTGCCTCCATCTCAACCAGTAGTCGTTCTAAAGTCGTAGTGAGCTACTAGAGCTAACTTCACTATCTGTTTTACCTCTACCACGGCCTAGTGGCTGCCGTGTCACCGCACTGACGCGCTTTGCTTTGCTGAGCTGCCACGGCCATGGTCACGAGCATAGTTAGGTTGTGCGCGCTCAACTGACCTCTTGAGCATGTGCGTAGGAGCGAGGGGAATGTATCGGTGACCTTCGCGTAGCTAGAGACCTCACCATTGAGTTGGTCTACCGTGTTGGAGCTCCGTTGTGCCACCATGGTCGTCAGCGGGTATGATGCTGTCTGTAGAAGTTCATCTGTCACCACTAGCAAATTCACAAGGTCGAGAGGATCACGTAGAGCTAGTTTGCATCGCTAGAATCATCGCAGTCGGCCGTAGCTGCCACACCGTAGTACCGTCGACCCATCAGAGCCACCATCGTGCTCGCCATCGGGCACTAGCCGTTCAACTAGTACCACCAGGAGATGCACCAAGACGAGAGGAGTGCAGTGGGGTAGGTCTTGTAGCCGGTGAGTTATCCACCGATCAAAGGCGTCGTTGCCGCAGTCAGCATGGGCGCACTATGTGCAGCTGAGTGAGAAAAGGATTTTATCCTTTTTCGTTTTCTAAAAATGTTAATAAACCATGAAACTGGCTTAATTCATAACTAAATAATTACAACTGATAAAATTATGAAAATGTTTGTGTAATCTTGTTATCATGTGCTTAATCATGGAAAAATATGAGTTGGTGAAAATCAGAAGTTTTGCTAGATCTAAAAATTACATCTTTTAATTAATAAATGAACCTTCCATGATTTTTATAGACTAAAATAATTATCATAAAATCATGAAACTTTTTGTATATGCTTTTTATGCTTAAATCAACCTTCACAAAAAAGTTTGGCTCTATTTTCATGAAAATAAATTATCCACTTAATTTAAATGCCTTTTATGGATTAATAAAAATACTAAAATGATTTCTATAAATCCCTAAATGGCTTTGATGTAATTTTTTACTAGATTGTAGACCTTGGAACACTAATCCCTTGCTGTTCCTTGAAAACTTAATCATTTTCGTGTTGTGTTCATAATTAACCTATTAATCATCAAAAACAATGATGCTTTGTGAGTAATTAACCTAAATGTAAGTGAAGGAAATATGTACTCAAGCAATTAATCTTGTTAAGTCATCTTAATCCATGTTGCACTTTCCTTATGTTGTGTTAGCACATCATCATTCTAAAGCATGCATATTTGCTTATGTTTAGTGAACGAGAGTGGTGATCCTAGTGTCGAGCAAATCCCAGAGGAGGGTTTTCACTCTGTGGAAGTTGGGTCTGAGGGCTGTGGTTTTTTTGGAGTAACTGACAACCCCGACACCAAAGGCAAGCCAGAAAGCATATAACCACTTCCTTGTGTTTTACAAATATTATTGACATAAGTCTTATACTTGGTGCATTAAGTACAATAGGAGTTGATTGTTTACTGTTGACGGTCACTAACATCAATTATAACCTACTGTAGATCATGTGAGTGACATGAGTTCTATGTAGAATGTACTATATAGCTTCATTGATCCTTTGTAGTCCACCTCTTGTCTATAGGCGCACGTAGGACGTGGATGTGAAGGAAAGCATCCTCTGCTGGTGTCTTTCCCTAGTAATGTCCCTAATTGAATAGTAGAAGACATAAGCTTTTCCAAGTCAGAACTAGAGAACTTTAGTTATCTAATCTTTGGTCCTATTTATCCTAACCTTGTTGCTACCCTTAGTTAAGTTAGACCATAGTTAGTCTCACATGTTTCCCTAAGGATACAATACTTGGAATACCTCTGGGTGAAATCTACAGCGGTATCCGAGTGCTTGCGGATTTATCTATGTGCGTTAAAATATACCAACATTTACCAACTACTGCATTACCTACCTTGATATTTTTATACCATTCCTTGTTACCCTTTTAGTATCATAATTTAGTTGTGCTTAGCCTTGCTTAGTTGATAAGAGTCAAGTGGTGATTTCATCATTCGTAATGGTTCCATACTCAGGAAATGTCCTAAGAGCTTAATATTGAATAATGCTTAAATTGGAGACCGGGTGGGACATGGGTTGTGTCTCTGGTGGTTAAGCCGACAGAGTTATCTATTCATGCTCGTCCCATCTACGTTGATTGAGGACCGTACCGTTGTAGGCCACCATGTGGTTGGGACTTTGTAGTACTGGCCACATACTTTGGTAAGCCTAATACCTTGGCTATTCAATTATGTGAAAGGCGAACTGCATACTAGGAGTGGAGAGATGGCGAGAGTAGTGTGTACACATCCTGTGAATCCACCAGGTGTGGCATAGGGAGGTGGAGTACTATGCTCTTGGGTAGCATAGGACCCATTCATGTTTTGGAGGATCCGAGTGAGGGTTGATATATGTAGGTTCAGGACCGGTCCTAGACCTGCAAATGTCGTGAGGTAAGGAAACCCTAGTTGGACCAAATTGATTCGAATCGCCATGCTTCTCGAAGAAGGAGACACGATCCTCTAACTTACATCATAGCTAATAAACTAAAACATTAGTACTATGATCATGAGATGGGAATGACAAAGAAGTGATTGATTTAGATCAGGTGCAAATGAGAGACTTATAATTGTTTAACTTGAGCTAAAACCTTGAAAGTAAGGATTGGTCATTAGTAAGCTTTCCTACAAAAGTTAATCTTGATTCTTGCTATAGACTTACCTTGATTCCCCATAAGCCTTCATATCCTTGGAGTCTTTCCTTTTCGTTGGTTAAGTCTTGTTGACTACCTTTCTACTTAGGGTTTGTTAAACCCTTGTTGCTGGTGAGCCTCATGAGTAGTTAGGCTTTTGCCCCTACTGTATGATGGTTCTAGAGGAGTCCTAGCAGTAGAGCAGTTGTTGTGCACCCTTGGGTAGGGTGAACTTCTTTTGATTGTAGTATAAGTGTTACCTGTTTTGCTACCCCAATACCTGAACAGCTCAAACTTATGGTTTGTAATAACTAAATGAATGGTTTGTAAGACTTCTGCTACTTACTCTAATGTAATATATTTGTATATTTGTACAACTGCTGTAATACTGTAATGCTTCCTATGATGTATCCTGCTCAAAAAGGTAAACATGGATGATTCGGGGTTCCCCGAGGACACCCAACAGACTACTAGAGTTATCTGGCTCCCATGTGCAGCAGTCAAAAGTCTAAATGATAATGACAGGCACATGTAGGCCATATAACTTGGATGGTTCTACCACAGCTAGTATCAGAGCATGTTATTATAGAAGTGTTGTAGTATTAGTTTACAAAACTTCAAAATGAACTATGCAAATTAATTTCAACTCTAATTTGGTTAAAAAGGTTACTTCTGACTTACCCTTACGCTTTCTTAGGATGCCTCAAGGTGTACCATTCATCATGACTAGGGCTAAAGGAACTAAAGGGTTTCCAGCTATGCTACGGGAGCTCATGTGGCATGCCAACTTCTCTGATGCACTGGAGTACTTTGTCTACACAACTAAAATAGGTCCCAATCTTGTAGAATGCTACGCTAGTGTTCTTCTACATCCACGCTGTGATAGAACAACCCAATTTATACAAGATCAAGTATGGTTGTCCCCAATGAATATGTTGACGTGTGCATACTTTCACTTATATAAATACGGTAGTCTGCCGAGTGTCACGAAGGACCTTGGTAAATCAACATCATAACCAAGACGGCATGATTAAGCAAATACACATCACATACATAGAGTTGCAGTGGAAATAATATTATAAATGGGTTCACAAATAATAATACAAGTTTGGGTTTCAAAACCGATTAGTGAAAACAACATAGCATTCAAATGATTACAATAATATAAGTTCCAAATACATTGCTAGCATAAGTGACATCCTCTAATAAAAGTATATAGATGAGAAATAACTATAGAGTCACCGAGCCCATCGGCGGTTAGCCACCATCTTCAGCAGGCCGAGAACTTCACCTGCAACATGGTGGGATAGACCCTGAGTACTTGAATGTACTTAGCTAGACTTACCCGCCATAAACCAGAAATAAAGTTACACCAAGGAGTAGGCAAGGCTTTATAGGTAGAGCTAGCTTGACAACATTTTGCATAAAAGCCACTAGTTGTGCTATACCTTTTATAATTCAGTAACAAAGTTAATTATAGCTATTCATCACTAGATTAGCAACTAACCCATGCCAAACATGTTTAATATCATTTAGTAACATGCAATAGTAACCATAGCCAGTGTAATATTTCCATATTCATCATAACCATCAAATTCCATCAATTAATGCTATGTTGCCGCTGCTCAATCAAGTTCCCACTATCTGGGAGAGAGAGCGACTCGAATCGATTCCAACCCAGCTGGGGAGTTATTCCTAACACAAACCCAAACATACCTGTGCCAAGGTAGTCTTAGGTCACCTTTGGTACAACTCAGTAACCAACTTTGCGGGTCCGATCAGCACTGCACCCTCAGAGATTCTACCAATTTGCTAGGAAATTTAGGCCCAGCCTGCCCTTGGACTCACGCCACTGGCTCCCCACACATCCTTACTACCTTGAATGTGCGCACTTTCACTTACCGGGTCTTGGCCTGAGTTGAGCTACTCAGCTTTGAGGTCGGAACGACTTATCTGGCCAACTAAGTGCTAGGCATGCGTTCAACATGACATGAGGACATATAGTGAATCAGTCCTTAACCAACATAGATGGGGATAAGTAGGCACCAAGACCTCCATGCCTTGTTGCTTCTCTATCACAATCCCGCCTAGTCTCCTTTTATTTATCAACACATGGTTATTTCCACGATAGCAAATATAGTCAACCATGCTTTGGTATCCACCTATATCTCGCAGGTGACAGGAAATCACCTGACTTTTATCGGTCTAAGCATTGCTATGCATACATTCGATCCTGGACCTACATAGGGTTCAAAGTATATTTCTGGACAAGGTAGTTCTATGCATCAAGTGGTTCCAATCAACTCTTATAACCTAATGCATCAAACATAAAGAACTCAAGTGATATTTGTAAAAACATAGGAGGCTTAGAATGCTTCAGGGCTTGCCTAGGATCCAACACTAGGTCAATGTTTGTTAGATGACACTCGCTTGCCAAACATCTCCCATCTCAACACTAGCTTAGTCCTTCCATCTTCTAGATTCACTAAACTCCATCTTCGGGTTTGGCTCCAACATCATGTCCTTCATGTGGTTCATCTAGCGTACCTAGATGAGATGAAAGATGCAAGTGCATGAATATAAAGAATGGTCACATCATATTGATTTAAGCAATAGAGAGCAAGTCATTCAACTAAGTAACTAGGGCTACACAATTTAGAGCATGCACCAGCAACATCAAGAATGGGCAATCAACTTAATTGCATACATAGAATTTGGATAGCAGTACAGCAGTCACGTGTTTCAACCATAACTAGAGTTACAATCATTCAACAAAAGTTATCTTGGACTTTCTCAAAATATAATGAAATTTTCTATAACTTTATTATTCATTCCAAAAGCTAACTCATAGGTTAACATGATCAAATATGCCAATATCTCAGGTCTGTACCGATAAGGACAAAAAACTAATATTAACTTCAGAAATGTATAACTAGAGTTCTATTCATCCAACAAGTATGATCCTTAACTTTATAGAAATATTTTTAAGTTATATACAACTTTCTTATTATCATATTTAGGTGATTCAACAGTTATTTGGCCTTAAACACACAAAGCAATAATTCTGTCCAAAACATGGATAGAATCTAACATGCAACTTCAAACAGCAATAAGTTGAGTTTTAGATTTCATGACAAGGTGGTTCTAGACTTTTTAGAAATATTAGAAAACCATGCACAACTTTGTTATGAATACCACAAGCTAATTCTAGAGTTAACCAGGTCAAACATCACAAAGAAGACATCTCTGTCCAGATTAGGATAGAATCTATCACTCCACTTCACAAGCTCATAACTGGAGATTTAGACCACCGAAAGGTGTGATATTTAACAATTTATAAAGCTTATAAAAATAAATACAACTATTATATTGTCACCAAGATGTGATTCTACATGTACACAGGTCAAACACATCAATCTTTTAAACCTACACAGAGCATAAGCAAAGCCTAACAACAAACTTGTAAAATCTATAACTCCTAAACCATCAGGCCTATTGTCTTGAAAATTTAACACAAGATAGATTATGAAGTTAGATACAACTTTGGTATTCATCCCATCTATAGCAAACATCATTATCAGCACAAAAACAATTGCACCACAAAAAGTACACATGCAGCCCAATCAACACATATGCCACAAAGTTATTACTTGATGGGTTAATCAAGATAGCTCACACATAAGCCATGCATACACTGCAAGGCACTCCTAACATAACCAAGCAGCATTTTACTTATTCAACATGCATTAGGAGCTTCATAAGAAAACATATATATATTTAATTATTTACTAGTGAGCTCACGTTCATCCTTTATAAATGATTTATATATTAATTATATGTTATGTTGCAAAAATGGAATTTAGAGCTGAGATTTTTATGAGAGAAACATGATGAAAAAACATGACTCCTGCACAAATTTCACATGCTCAGATTTTATAATTTAATTACTACAAAAAAGACAAATTGCTATTGCAAGAAAACATGTGAGAGCAAGATAAATCTAAAGATCCATATTTTCTATAAGCACATGGCCATATTATGTATCAACATGATATAACAACATCATACCAAGGTAATGGAATAATATTTTCTATTTTTACACCTTTATAAAAACCATAACTTATTTAAAACCATTTAAAGCTATTTATCAAACACTAAACAAGATAAACCAATAAGTCAGTCATATTGCATCCAATAAACCTAAATTTTTTACAATAGCATATATATAGCATAATTAGCCTACCATAAAAATTTCATAGCAATTGGAGCATCACAACTTTAGATATGAATTTTGTCCTAGAAAACACTAATTAAAATAAATAAATAAAAACAGCAAAAACCCTCTACTAACACATATCATATTATTACTCTACTGTGTATATATACTCACAGGTATACCAAAAAGTCATCATTTGCTATTTTATGATTTTTCTACAATTTATTATGATTTTCTAAAGTTTCAGCCAAATAAATGAAATAAAGAAAAATGACTTTCCATTAGTGACCCTAAACTCTTCTGGAATTACCCACAATCTCACAGCACCATTCATGTGAGTCATGAGATCTACATTTTGAACCCTTGAAAAGCTTCTATTTATGCAAGAGATCCTTCCCTTCTCCTTCCTCGTCGCACAGAGTAGAGGACGGCCTTTGTCGGCCCGACTCCGGCCATGAGGAGCGTCGCTGGAGGCAACGAAGGGGCGCTATAGGGCCACAGGACCAGCACATAGTCGTGTGTCTCACATCTAGATCAAGGATGGCCCACAGAGGCTCAGCTGCCATGGCGGCAGGAGGCCAGCTGCCTATTGGCTTTAGCTATGGAGCGGTAGTGGCGCTGGGAAAGGGGCTAGGGAGGCACAGCATGCAACGGTGAGGGTGATGGGGTTAGCCTCAAGAGCTAAGGAGGACGTACAAAGCAGCGGCATGGGAGCTCGGTCGGCTTGACAATGGTGGCCATGGTGACCATGCGCGCGAGCAAAGGCGAGGGAGAGCGAGAGCAGGGCCTAGGAGAGTGGAGAGGCGAGTGAGGGATGGGGAGGAGTGCACTCAGGCTCTCCCCATCAGCAGCTACGCTGGCAGAGGAGGTGGGACACATGTCGGCCATGGTGGGGGTGCGGCCAATGCATGGAAGACACGTGGGCACAAGGTCGAATAGGTGGCAGACGTGATTCATCTAATTTTGGAGGCCGCGTTAGGGATGATTACGTGCTAAACTAGGCTATGGTCCTTGAAGCAAAGTTGTTCCTCTCCTAATGCTCTTCAACTCCAATTTAGGGTTCTAGTCCATTAGAGCTCTCCATTAGTTGTGTATTAAGCTCCAAATTTATAATGTCAACGTATTGATAGCGACAAACAAAAATCCAAATTGATGGTCAAAATGAAGTCAAATGAGTGCCATCTTTTTACATGCTCTTCTCCACCATGTATACTCCAACTTTTATTTTGGTACCAAATCAAGCTGCTTAACAAAATTTGGAGAATGCGGAATGCCAACATGTTAATGTCCGTTAAGTGACAGTAAACTTTTGCTGTTTTGGAAACTATTTTTGAAGATCAAAATGAACTCCAAATTTGATGAGACTTGATTTATTATTTTCACCATGAAAGGTAATTCAACTCATTTTAATGAACACAATTGAGCTATCATATGAATTTGGACAATAAAATGTCACAAAGAAGTTAACTTGCTATTGTCAATTCAGGGACTTACAAAAATTTCTGGGAGCCTAAGACAACAGCTGATTCAATCTTCAAGCCTCTGTTTGACTTGCTTACAAGATGATCTAGCTCTTGGTCCAAAACAAAGTTTGTTATACATAACATGAACTACAACTTTTATTTAGGTTCCACTACCATGCAAAGACTCTAAGCCATAGTTCAAACCTAGTCAAAGTAGCATCACGATAAAGCTTAAATTATCCTTTTTGATCCATTGAAGCATTTTTGGGCCACATGCTCAACATGAACCCTTCATAACTTTTGTTGTAGAGTTCAATTAGAGTCATTTGGGCAAGGTAGAAAGGTTTGGTCGACATCTCATATTCCCATTTACTTAATAAAGCAATTCAATCAAGGTTATAACTTATGATCTTATGTGACTTCTTGATTCCAAACTTCATGAAACTTTTCCACTAGTCAAGATGGATGCATGTTGATGTAATGTAAATGAAACAAGCATGTTTAACATTACTCATGCCTAATCTTAACCAGGGTCCACCTGTAAGCAAAGTGTATTGTCCGAGTCCAAGTTGGGGCTCATTTTCATAGGTTTGACCTCAATACCTTCGTCATTACTTTCAGATTATGAACTAGAGATCATAATCATTGCTTGACATATCCTACTTAAGTCCAATTTCACAGCTTAACTCATGACTAACTCCCAGGGTGTTAAAGCCCTCCCCCCTTATGGGAATCTTGCCCCGAGATTTAGTGCAAAAGACTTTTAAGGGAAGAGAAGCATGTCATCTATTTTCCAACATCAGTGATAGCATTAGGCTACTTAACTTTAGAGTATTAGAGAGGCTAATTTGGTCAAGACAACTTTCTGATATTTGCTCTTCATAGTAAATTTTGTTCGAAGAATTTCTTTTGTTGACTTCCATGAAGCATTATTACTTTGGGAGGAATCCAAGACAGCACAGCACTTTGTTCTCAAGATATAGAGAGTACTATGGCGCATAAACTAATTACCCATATTGTCTATTTCCCTAGTGAATATAGCATGGACCATGTGAATTTTGCACTAGACTACAAGCTTCTGAAAGCTACTCATTACCATGGTTCCATGTTCATTCACAAAGTTTAAAAAATAGTCCTCTACCAAAGTAGCTTGAGTACAACCTTTTATAAGGGATGAGATCATAGATGGGGAGAACATCCTCTGAGGCTATGAGAAACCGAGTAA
Source organism: Miscanthus floridulus (assembly GCF_019320115.1). Classification (NCBI taxonomy): domain Eukaryota; kingdom Viridiplantae; phylum Streptophyta; class Magnoliopsida; order Poales; family Poaceae; genus Miscanthus; species Miscanthus floridulus. The sequence goes on along the minus strand of NC_089598.1, from coordinate 56,342,599 downwards.
CCAATAGACAATATCTATGACGGTTGTAACTATTCAATCACTCAGATGCCAACCAATGGAAAACTACATAATATTCCATATGTGCAGTTCTCTTTCTCTGATAACAACATTGTATTATCTGAGTCTGTCCAGTGAGCAATGAATGTGATAGATGATTCTTTCAACTCAGCGTTTTTGACGATCAATATTCAAGGGAATCCTCATATCCAAGCAGCAACAGTTATCTAGGTTGAATCTATGGCAGCCTCTTGGGTAAAAACACATGGAAGGTACTAAGGACAAGTTTGCTTTGGTAAACATTGCTGAAGAAGGATGACAGCGAGGTCTGGAGGACAACAAAAGTTGCAAGTATACACTAATTGGAAAAATAGTATGCCACTAGGATTGAGTACAATTTTCCTTCATGGTGCTGTTGCACAGTAAGTTTGGTTGACTTGTACTGTAGCAAAACTAGCCTTGTTGAACTACATTTGACATTGAAGCTTACTTTCTAATGTCCATCAATAACTCATAAGCATAATCTGAAATCTATTGTTTCATACTTTTCAAATTATTTTTGACTCGTAATGGCACAAATTGACTTTTAGAACACCTTAACTGCTCAACATTGTTGCTATGAGAGGGCAAAAGAAAGGCACAAAGGGTGCAAGGAGTCTTTTCTAGGACATCTAAAGTATTATCCAATGGCAAAACATTGACCATGTTGCTAATCTTGGCATCAATTACAAAGACAACCTTCTATTTGGAGGGGTGATAGCAGTCCACAGAGAAATCACAGATTCTGTACACTTTGGTTTTTAGTTTATATCTCACAAACTATGGCTCCATTGTGCACAAATTTTGGTATGCATTTAGATCCAAGAGTCCTCTAACTACAGACCAAAATTCAGCTCAAACGGACACTATTTGACTATCTAAACAAATCATCTACCAAAACTGCTTTGTTCTTGAAAGTTTGGGACCGAACTGTCAAAACATCTCTCAAATCTGATGCTTTACTCAACCAATCCTCAAACCAACTTAAGACATCAAAGTACCTTAAGCGAGGAATGAGACTACCAAGTTTGGTGTGAATATGTTTGAGCCACTAATCACTGGCTTAAAGATAACCGGTTTAATGCCATGAAATCTTGATAGATTTTCCGCTCTTCTTTTCCTTTGATTTACACATTGGGAAGTGTGTTCGTAGTCTTTAACTCTTTTTATGACAGCGGTAGCTTTCTCACTGAGGATGGAGGCTAGGGTTTGTCCTTACATGGCTCTTAGGAAACAACTTCAACCATTGATTTAGGCACCAGCTCAACAATCACAAGCATTGGACTAGTGGCTATTTTTGTAGGGTACAATGCATACTCCACGTGGAGGGGCAGTCCTACAAGATAAGAGACCGCTTCCAACTACCCTTCTATACTTTCTCCAATAGAGTCTTGAACAAATCCATTGATAGCACCATATACATAATGATGCTAACTGAGACTAGGGACGTGCTTTCTCCAGCCCTTTACTTAGCTAATACAATATCTTGTATTACCTGTGTGATTGTCCAAGATGGAATTGACTTGATGACATAGGGCTTGAAGAAGAAAGCAGTGCTGGCATCGTTGACCGGCTTTGCTGTTTCTTTGCTTAACATTGTTCTATGAGACATAGCCTTCATAGCTACCGAAGAGTCGTTACCTAGCTGGAGATTAACCTTCCTACCGATAACTAATTAGTTGTCTCCCAACACTTAAAAAGCTTCAAAACTTCTTTTTTATGGCAACAATTGTAGTTGATGTGAAAACAGACAGTCACCATGGAAGTTAGCAGAAAAGGGGTCACCGAAGAAGGTTGGTTATTTGACTATAGGATCACCTTGCACATAAAGATCAAGGCTGAGATAGAAAGCTCATAAGCACCAGGTGACCTATCATAGGACATAATATGTTGGTCCATTTATCATCCTACTGATAACTTGTCCAACTTTAAGTATTGTCTAACTTCTGATCCAACAGGGATGACATAAGTTGCTCACTAGATGACCCACGTCATTACAGGGACCGTCAAGTAGAGTCACTTGTCTACCACCTCTTGCAGTCTATTAATACTTTGTAGCTATATGTTATATTTGTTGAGTACGACATGTACTTATGCTTGCTTTACTTTTCAATACTTTGGAAAAATCCTAGATGGGTACCAAATTGCTAGAGTGTGGACGATTTAGGCTTGTGATCAACCAGTCAGTTGTCCCTATGGAATTGGAGTCTTCACCCAAAGATCGAAGTTGTCTTTCCGCTGTTTGTTATCTAAGGTTATATCCTTTATACTAAGTACGTTATATTTTGAGCATTGTCTTTCGATATTACCCTTATTTGTAGCTATATGTGAGATTTGACTTCTTGGGCTCACATATGGTGTGTATCTGGTTTTGTTCTTAAAACCGAGTGCTACAAAGTGGTATTAGAGTAATGCTGACTATAGGACACAAGCCTAGTAGAAACTGGTCATTCTAAGGTTTAGAAGTTGCTACAAAAACCCTTGGTCTATGAGCCTTGATATTTTCTTCTCTACTATATCTCTACCCTTGCTATTCATCTCTACCTTGGTGCTTATTTTAAAGTCTTGGTTCTCATCTTCACTCTTTGGTTTGATATGCTCTTAGAACTGTTCCTCACCACCTTCTTGCGTAATCTAAAGATAAGTACTAGGATTGTTACCCCTAGTACAACAAGGACGATAGTATCGCAAGTCGAGTCAATGATTGAGTTGTGCATCTTTATTGCGTGCTAAATTGTCATTATGCTTATGATTGTTTTGGGTCTTTCTAATGATTGCAATGATCTTGTTGGGTGTTCCCACAATTTCATTTAGTTTATAGGCCTAAGGTATAAGGATTAGTGCAATAAATAGTGGGTTATGGTATTCTTCTGTTTCTTCTATCTTGTCTTTTCAAAGCAGTCTACACTCTTTGGCTTATATCTCTATTCTTGGACAACAAAAAATCATGAGAAAATTCTAGACAACATTAGATTTCAATATCTTTCTCTGAGCACAAGAATCATCCTGGTACCTATTTTGGTTGTAGAGATACAAAAATCACAAGGTGATGCATCTGTGCTGTTTGGAACGAGGAAGTTGTGGAGAATTTAGTAAGTTTTCCAACGGTATATGATACAACTTCATTGGATTAACAGAATGGGGGTTACAACTTGAAAGGATCAAGATGCCCAAGAGGGGGGGTGAATTGGGCTAATTCTAAATTCTCTTGCAATAATCAAATCCTACGGATAGCCCAATTAACCCCTTGTGCCTAGAAAAGTGTTTATATCAAACTAATGCACAACAACCTCTCAAACTATGTTCCAAACTTACTCTAGCAAGCAATTCTATGGATGTAAAACAAGTATTGAATTGCTCAAAGTAAATACTCAAAGTAAGTGCTCAAAGTAAGTAGAAAGAGAAAGGAACGCGGCGATGTTTTGCCGAGGTATCGGAGAGTCGCCACTCCCCACTAGTCCTCGTTGGAGCACCCGCGCAAGGGTGTAGCTCCCCCTTGATCCGCGCAAGGATCAAGTGCTCTCTACGGGTTGATTCTTCGACACTCCATCGCGGCGAATCACCCAAAGCCGCTCACAACTTGAGTTGGGTCACCCACAAGCTCCGCCGGGTGAACACCAAACTCCCGATCACCACCAAGCCGTCTAGGTGATGGCGCTCACCAAGAGTAACAAGCACGAACTCTCACTTGACCACGCGAAGCCTAATGAGAAGATGGATGCACACTTTGCTACTCTTGATTTGCTAGTGAGGCTACTCTCTTGGATTCTCAAATCACAAACACCTCACTAGGATCTTGCTCTTCTTGGCACTCACAAACATGTTTCTCAGCTGTTGGAATGAGCAAAGGATACTCCACTCACGAGTGGAGCTTCTATTTATAAGCCAGCCTAAAAAACGAACCGTTATGAGCTTCTGCGGGATGACCGGACGCTCCGGTCGTGATGACCGGACGCTCCGGTCAGTTCAACCCGTGAACCAGCATTCAAGTGATGACCGGACGCTGTCAGGGTCCGGTCAGTATCAACCGGACGTGTCCGGTCGCTCTTGGATGCTTACTGTAAACAACCGGACGCTGGATACTCAGGGTCCGGTCACACTGACCGGACGCGTCCGGTCACACTTTTCCAAGTCTGGACCCTTACTGGAGTTGACCGGACGCTGGCCCTCAGCGTCCGGTCACATAACCTCCCAGCATCCGGTCACACCAGACTTGATCTTCTCAGTCAAATGAACTGACCGGACCCTGCGGCCAGCGTCCGGTCGCACTGGAGCCAGCGTCCGGTCAGTATTTGACCCTCCATTCACTTCCAACTTCCGAACATATGTGAATGAAGTTTGCTCCAAAGGATCTTAGGCATTCATAGGAGCTACCTAGAGCTAGTTTTAACAAGTGTGCACCACACCTAACTCACTAGACTCAACTAGGTCAAGCTACCCGTTCATACCCCCCTTCATAGTACGGCCAAAGGAAAAAACAAAGTCCTAAACTACTCTAAGTGTCTCTCCAACTTCAATCGACACTTAGAACTAGTTATCCTTAACCTTGTCGTCCATCCTTTGAAAACCGAAACGATTTCCATCGTAGGGGCATGACAACCTCGATTGCCCAATCGATCTCCATTACCATGATCTAACTTAATTGCCTCTGCAAAACACACGTTAGTCATAATAATCTTGTATTGACATTAATCACCAAAATCCAACTAGGGGCCTAGATGCTTTCAATCTCCCCCTTTTTGGTGATTGATGACAATACCACCTCGAGTATGTTATGGAGTGAGGTTTTTGACGGGCTTGGTTCATATAAGCTTTTGTCAATAAGAACAAAAGAGTTAGTCAAGCTTATATGACCCAAGCCAACACAATGTACTCAAAGGATATGAATTAAGCATGAGTACTAATAACAAAGCTCATTTGCTCCGAAGTAAAAACGCGGAAGCAAAAGCAAATGAGCATTCCACAAGTGATATGACATATAGATAAAGCAAAGTAGAAATCACACATGTCAAATATCACAATCATGTAGATAGCACTATCACATGTATATATAATAGTATGCATGAAAGAAAACACACGAATGCATAAGTAATAGTGTATCACACAAATAAAACTCCAAATGTATATAATAAGCTAATACTAGATAACTAGCTTCCCCCTAAAACTCGCTCCCCCTAAGTCTACATACTCAAACCCTCTCCCCCTTTGGCGTCAAACACCAAAACCTAAGGGTCGGTCGGCGGGGCTGCAGCGGACAAGTCGGGCGCTGAAGTACGTGGAGCAAGGTGGAACTGGGTGCCATCATCATCTGACCCTGAGCTCTGAACTGACTGACCCTCTGAAGCAGGAAGAGTCGCTGAAGCGGTCTGGGTCTGAGCTGGTGCTGCCTGCGAAGCTGCAAGTATGTCTGTCGTAGGATCTGACGAGGCGACAGACGAGGGGAGCCTCTGAGTGGTCATGATAGCTGGAGCTGCTGTAGATGGACCAGCAGAATGCATGTGAGGCGGAGTAGGCATGCCGGTCAACTCGCTGAATGATGCTCCAAGACTCCTGGAGACTGACGACTCAGGCACGAATAGCGAGGAAGTCTGCTCTGGTGAGAAACCCGTGTGATAAGGAATGAACTGCGGGGCTATACCAGGTGAAGCTAACCACTGGGACACCTGTACAAGAGGTGAAGTAAACTGAGCTGGAGGCTGTCCCTGACTCTGAAGCCCGATGGGCTGTACTGCTGGAGTCGTCGAAGTGGTAGGAGGCTGTGCAAGCTGGGGCGAAGTCTGTGGTAGTGGAATCCCAATGGCTGTCACTACATGCTGCATGAATCCCATGAGCTGCTGCTGCATGAGTAACTGCTGGTGCTGAAGGAGCTGCTGCTGCCGCTGAAACTCGTCCTGACGAGCCTGAAACTGTGCGAAGTTTGTAGCTGTCTCCTGTGCCTATCGTGTCTGATCCTGCTACATCCGCTCAAGAATAGCAATGAGAGCGAGGTCTGTCTGTGGAGCAGGTGGAGCAGAACTGGAGCTACCGGCCTCTGCATCGTGTCTGCGTGGAGGCATCTGAGGTATAGGCTGGTAGTCGTCATCAGAGCTATCACTGTACTCACTCACTCCCTGCTGTGCCTCTAGCTCCTCCTCCTCAGTGGCTGCAATCCCTCTGATGATCTCGTCCTGCTGAGCTGCAGACTCTGGCACATCGGGGCGACGGCTAGGCTGACTGGGTGCCTGAGGAGTGGCGTGTCTGATCCTCTGTGACAGGTTGTAAGCTAGGAACTCTGTAGTGGCACCTGTATACTCATCCATCATGCCAGGGGGCTTATCAATTACAACTCTGTGGATGAGGAACGTGATCCAGTGAGCATAGGGAAGCTGCCTGCGACCCTTGAATCCCTCAGCTATAGTATCCTCCATCTCTGAAAGAAGGAGGTCCCAGATGTCAAACACTGTCATCTGCATGATGGCATTGAGAAGCCAGAGCTGTAAGCGAGTCAGGCCCTCCCTGTATCCCAACCTGGGAAGCAGTGTCCTCCTGATGATGGCCTCTAGTATCCTCGCTGTAGGAGTCAAGTCACTGGGGTTCCTGCTTGACCCCTCACCAAACGGCTCCTTGAAGCAATGGCGCACTAAGTCTGTAGGGGGCACCAACCCTCCATGAGGACGCCTGGGAGGCTCCTGATGTCCATAGCAAACCTCATGCAACCTTACAGGCTGCTCCTGTAGTCTCAGTATCTCTCTGGCCCTGCTACTCGTCACTCTATAGTCTTTGCCGTTGAAGGCAAAGTGAATGAATCTGTGATGAGGATCGATGTAGAGCGAGGCATAAGACTGACGAACCCAAGAAGGTACATATATCCCTGTCCATCCAATCAGATCTGACAGTCCTGGCAAATATGACAAGTATTGCCGAATGCCCTCTCCGGCTGCTGCCACAATGGACTCTATCGGACAGACCCTCTGTGATCTGAACACTGCCCCACTGTTTAGATATGCATTGTAGAAATCCTCCTGTAGTGGCATGTAGAACCCCTCAGCTGCTCTCTCATCCCTCCTCGGAGGGAACCAAACCTCAAACTCAACAAACCGCAGCTGCTGAACCTGCCTGGCTGTAGCGGCCCTCAAGTCGAGGTGAACCACTGGAGGCGGACCCTGTGGTCTGGGCGGAGGGCGTGAACCCCTACGCCGTGTAGCTGGCCTCGGTGGAACTGCAGCACTGGTACGACTCGAGCGGCGTAGCTGAGGTGCCGGCTCGGTCTCCTGACTCTCCTGAGTCTCCTGGGCTAGCTGAGGCTCTGTTGGTGGAGGCTGCTGCTGTGCTGATGAACCCTCCTCAATGGCAACCCGTCGTCCTGCAAACGTGGCAGTCCCTGCTGGACTACCATGACGACGCTCAACCTCCTCAATCGCAGCTCTGACTGCGGGTGAAACTAGCTGATCTGCAATGACAACTCCGCTGCGGGTGCCACCTCTCTTAGCACGCTCTGCGGCCTCTGCAACAGCTGCTGCTCTGGCTGTCTCTGCGTCGGGGTACTTCCGCTTCTTGGATGTTACTTGCTTGGTTGATTTGCCCTTGGATCCGGCTGGCTGACGAGGCGGGGGCCTCCGATCATCTTCACCTGGGCCACCACCAACATTCTTGGTGCGAGCCATCTGAACTGACAAGATGGTGAACTGTCGCTGATGAAGATCGACTGTCAAACTGCTGCTTTCGAGGCTTGGCCTCGATCCTTACTCGCGAGCTTGGCTCCGAGTTTACTGCCAACTGCCAGACGAAACACAACGGAACCGACTCGCTGCACGATAGAATAGATAGATATACAAATAAATACCATATATCTAATAGATGCGAAATCCTAGTAGAGAAAGCAATTTTAGATGCGAACTTGAATCGAGTGGCTTTCTACCTGACGATCAGCGATCCGAGAATGGATAAGACGTCATGTGGGGGATCTCGGAACCGGTTAGGGTTAGGTCAAACGCCCTGAATGCAATGGGGAATCAATGTATTTAGAATTTGATCTAGGTCACAATTGGAGATCAAGATTGAACCGCAAAACTCGCCTTACCAACCAAAGGGAGGATAGGGCAAGACAAGCAGCCTGGTAACAGTGGATCGACGAGCTTGGGCGCGAGAAGGCCGGCGAGGAGCTGAGCAGGTGGTGACGCGTGGGACGAGCCGCGAGGCTTGGTGGCGCGCTAGGCCGGGGCGCGAGGCTCGGCTGCGGGCACGGGAGGCTGTGGCGGCGCGGCTGGACAGTGGCACGGAGGCGCGGGCACGAGGTGAGGCGCGAGGAGGCGGCGGCGCAACAGTGCGGCGGCGACTTGGGCGCGGGTCATGGTGGCGATGCGGCGGCGGCTCGGACTAGGGTTCGACGGGAGATAGGGGTTGCGGTCAGTTAAGTAATCCCCCTACACGTGACAGAAAAGGAAACGGGAAAAGAGTCCTTAAGACGCGCGAGATCTACTGACCGGACGCTCCGGTGGTAGCGACCGGACGCTACCACCCAGCGTCCGGTCGATTCTAGAGAGGTCTAAATCCTCTGGAATCGTGACCGGACGCGTCCGGTGGTCCATGACCGGACGCAGGCAGGGTCTGGTCAATTTAACTTTGTCATCCTCCGATCGACCGGACGCTGAGCCCTTTCTGACCGGACGCACAGACGCAGCGTCCGGTCACTCCTTCAACAGCAGTTCACCTCCTGTGAACTGACCGGACGCTGGACTGCAGCGTCCGGTGCAGCGTCCGGTGCACCTTTTTCAGCAATCCTTCAACCTTCCTTTGCGCTGCCTGTTCCCAATCAAGTCCCAACTTGAATAAGATCCAAATAAACACCAATTGGGACTGATGTGAGTGACCTCTCTCAAACCCTCATATTTTTCAAAATATTTTGCCTTAGGCTATAATTCTTTTTAAGAAAATAGGCAACAAGAGGGCAAATGGAACAAAACGACAAACAAACATTCATGCATATGTAATGCTTGTAAGTAAATCTAGTTGCTTGTCAAGTTTGATCCAAGGTTAAGCTTCTTCACACGCTTTTCGGCGGTTATCTTAACCATGTTAGACAAGCCCTATATGCATTGCTACAAATTAAACATGTTGTATATTACAATGAATGTAAGGGACAACACAAGCTCAATTTTTAGTGAAATTACTAAAATCAAGTACATTGAGCTCATTCCGCAATCTACAAAATGTAGCTTCATCTAACGGTTTAGTAAAGATATCCGCTAATTGATCTTCGGATCTTACACCCTCTAGTGATATATTATTTCTGGCTACATGATCTCTTAGAAAGTGATGGCGGATATCTATATGCTTGGTGCGAGAATGTTGAACCGGATTATTTGCAAGTTTTACCGTACTTTCATTATCGCACAAAAGAGGTACTTTCTCTAGAACTACTCCATAGTCTAGTAAAGTTTGTTTCATGTATAATATTTGTGCACAACAAGCACCCGCGGCAATGTATTCCGCTTCGGCGGTGGACAAAGCCACACTATTTTGTTTCTTGGAGGACCAAGACACAAGTGATCTACCAAGCAAATGGCACCCTCCGGATGTGCTCTTTCTATCAACTTTGCATCCGGCGTAGTCCGAATCGGAATAGCCAATTAATTCAAATAAAGCTCCTTTGGGATACCAAAGGCCTATGCTTGGTGTGTGCTTAAGATACCTAAGGATTCTTTTTACGGCAATTAAATGTGTTTCCTTAGGACTAGCTTGAAATCTAGCACACATACACACACTAAACATGATGTCGGGCCTAGATGCGGTTAAATATAACAAGCTACCAATCATAGAACGGTAGAGTTTGATCAACCGAGTTACCTCCCTCATCTAGGTCGAGATGTCCATTGGTAGGCATTGGGGTCTTGATTGGCTTACATTCATCCATCTTGAATCTCTTGAGAAGATCTTTTGTGTATTTCTCTTGAGAGATGAATATGCCTTCTTTCATTTGCTTGACTTGAAAACCGAGAAAGAATGTAAGCTCACCAATCATTGACATCTCGAACTCCTTAGACATCAATTCACCAAATTCTTTGCATGAGTCTTCATTTGATGATCCAAAGATGATATCATCAACATATACTTGACAAATGAAGATATGCCCACCAAGCTTCTTGGTGAATAGTGTGGTATCGACCTTCCCAATGGTGAAGCCCTTCTCAATAAGGAAGTCCCGAAGGCGCTCATACCAAGCTCTTGGGGCTTGCTTAAGCCCATATAGTGCCTTGGACAACCTATAAACATGATTAGGATATCTAGGGTCTTCAAACCCGGGAGGTTGATCAACATAGACTAGTTCATTAATAAAGCCATTTAAGAATGCACTTTTCACATCCATTTGATATAGTTTCATTTCATGATGTGATGCATATGCAAGAAGGATACGGATGGCTTCTAATCTTGCAACCGGTGCAAAGGTTTCTCCAAAATCTAAACCTTCAACTTGAGAGAACCCCTTTGCCACTAGTCTTGCCTTGTTCCTCACAATAACACCTTGATCATCTTGCTTGTTGTGGAACACCCACTTTGTTCCAATGACTCTTGCATCTTTTGGTCGCTCTTCAAGATTCCAAACTTCATTGCGAGTGAAGTTGTTCAACTCTTCATGCATGGCATTGATCCAATCCGGATCTTTAAGAGCATCTTCTACCTTGGTAGGCTCATAGCAAGAGACAAAAGAGTGATGAGCAATAAATGAAGTAAGTTTTTGAGATCGAGTCATCACCCCCTTTGTTGGACTCCCTATGATGAGATCTTGTGGATGATCTTGTAGGAGAGGTGTATTTCTTCTATTGACCACTTGAGGAGGAGGTTGTGGAGCATCAACATCTTGTGCTTGTACCACCATTTGCTCATGGGAGATATGAGTATCTTCATTTTCTACTCTCCCAACTTTTTCACCATCTTGTGGTACATTTGATGAAGAGGGTTGATTAATGACTTGTACATCATCTTCATCATCTTTTGGCTTGATGTCTCCCACCGGAATATTCTTCATAGCCTCCCTCAATGGTTCATCACCTACATCATCAAGATTCTCATGTGCTCCTTGGGAGCCGTTAGATTCATCAAATTCCACATCATATGTTTCTTCAACCAAGCCGGTGGCATGATTAAATACTCTATATGCTTTGGACTTCAATGAGTAACCAACAAGAAAACCTATATCACAACGCCTTTGAAACTTCCCTAGGTGTTGCCGCTTCTTGTAGATGTAGCACTTGCAACCAAACACCCTAAAGAAGGAGACGTCCGGCTTCTTCCCATTGAGCAACTCATATGGAGTCTTGACAAGGAACTTTTGAAGAAATAGGCGATTGGATGCATAACATGCGGTGTTGATTGCTTCCGCCCATAGAGCTTCGGGGGTGTTGTACTCATCTAGCATTGTCCTTGCAAGAGTGATCAAAGTCCGGTTCTTCCTCTCAACTACACCATTTTGTTGAGGAGTATAGGTTGCGGAGACTTCATGTTTGATTCCAACTTCATCACAATAAGCTTCTATATTTGTGTTGTCAAACTCTTTGCCATTGTCACTTCTTATCTTCTTGAGCTTCACTTCAAATTCATTTTGAGCTCTCTTGGCAAACTTCTTGAAACAAGATGCAACTTCGGATTTGTCATGAAGGAAGAACACCCATGTATATCTTGAATAGTCATCCACAATCACAAGACAATAGAGATTTCCTCCCAAACTCTTGTATGTTGTTGGTCCAAATAAATCCATGTGTAGGAGTTCTAGCACTCTTGTGGTTGACATGAAAGCTTTGGTTGGATGAGTGTTTGCAACTTGCTTGCCGGCTTGACATGCACTACAAAGCTTGTCCTTCTCAAACTTCACATCCTTCAACCCTCTCACCAAATCATTCTTCATAAGCTTCTTGAGTGAGCTCATCCCAACATGAGCAAGTCTTCTATGCCATAGCCACCCAAGTGTTGTTTTGGTGAAAAGGCAAGTCTTCAAGTTTGCATCTTCGGAGGTGAAGTCAACTAGATATAAGTTGTTGTATCTAAATCCATTGAATACCACTTGATTGTCATCTTCCTTGGATACAACCACCTCCTTCTCGGTGAATAAGCATTGAAAGCCAAGATCACACAATTGCCCAACGGATAGCAAGTTGAAGCTCAATGAAGCAACATAGAGCACATTGGAGATGGAATGATCATTTGATATTGCCACTTTGCCCAATCCTTTAACCTTGCCCTTTGAATTATCTCCAAATGTTATTTTCTCTTGTCCATCTACCTCTTCATCTAGTGAGGTGAACATACGAGGATCACCGGTCATATGTTGAGTGCAACAACTATCAATAACCCAATGACTTCCACCGGTCTTGTAGTTCACCTACACACAAGAGATTCAAGCTTTAGGGATCCAAGCTTGTTGAGGGCCCTTCACCTTCTCAACAAGTGACTTAGCCACCCAAACTTTCTTAGGCCTACTCTTGTTGGGGGGACCTAAGAACATGACTTTCATCTTTCCACTCGAATCTTTTCTAAGCATGTAGTGAGCATTGAAAGCAAAGGGTCTAGCATGCTTGGGCAAGGGTTGTGGTGGTGGAGTTTGACACTCATGAGCAAAGTGACCTTCTTGTCCACACTCAAAACATCTCTTTGGCTTTGGCTTTGGCTTTGATTGTTGGTGTTGAGCTTGAGCCTTCTTCTTCTCTACACTTGCCATATATCCAATGCCACTTCTATCCATCTTCATGACGGTATTCATGAGTAGCTCACTTTGGAGATGCTTGCCTCTAGCAAACTTGCTCAATCCCACTTTGAGATGCTCTTTCTCCATCTTGAGCTTCTTGTTCTCTTCCTTTAGAATATCATTGTTCTTCTCCTCCTTGAGTTTCTTGATTTCTTCTTTTAGCTTCTCATTCTCAAGGATCACCTCTTTGTCATGATCAAGAGTTTCTAGCACAATGGTGTTGTGACTTTTCATCTCTTTAAGATCTTTCATGAGCTTCTCATTGTCACTCTTGAGCTTGACATACTCATCATAGTCAATGCACTCAACCACTTGCTTGCCCTTGCTACTGGATCCATGCTCAATGCTTTCATCAATTAAATCATCACATGAGGTAGCTATATCAATCTTAACAACATGGTTAGTAGCATCATGTGGCTCATTTGGTAAGAATTCTTGTGCAATAATAAGGGTATCATAATTGATCTTTAGAGTTGTATATTCATCTTTTAGCTTATGGTGACTAGTGACAAGCTCATTGTGCACCCACTCAAGTTTATCATTTTTATCTTTAAGCTCTTTCTTAGAAGATTTGAGCTCCTTGAGTTTGGATGATATAGAATCATTTGTTTCTTTGAGCTCATCATTAGCCTTTTCTAATGTATCACACTTAGCTAAAAGTGAATCATTTTTAGCATCAAGTTTTTCATTTGTAGCTCTACTCTTTCTAATGATCTTAGTATATTTTCTAAGTATTTTGACAAGATCATCATAAGTGGGTGAGTCATCATCATCGCTATCACTATCATCATCACTAGCATGTTCATCATCACTACTATCATCACTCTTAGTTACCTTGCGTTCACCTTTGGCCATAAGGCATAGGTGTGTAGAGGATGATGGCGATGGTGGCGGTGAAGATGCAAGATCAATAGCAATGGCGGCCACCTTTTCATCGTCACTATCATCATCGGATGATCCACTTGATGAATCAATGTCCGTGAGCCAATCACCGATAATGTAGGCCTTGCCACTCTTCTTGTTCTTGTAGAAGTCCCTCTTTTTGCCATCTCTCTTCTTGTATGGCTTGTTCTTTTTCTTTTCATCTTCATCACTTGAATCATCTTTCTTGCCCTTGTTCTTGAACTTGTCTTTCTTGGGCTTTGTGCATTGATGAGCTAAGTGGCCAAGTTCACCACAATTGTAGCAATCCATCTTGGAGATTGGCTTTCTTCTTGAGCTTGTGAAGAACTTCTTCTTCTTGCCGTCGAACTTGATGCCACTCTTGTTTAGCCTTTTTAGCATCTTTGTGGTCTTCTTCACCATGAGGGCAAGGCTTTCTTCATCATCTTCATCACTTGAGCTCTCATACTCAAGTCTTGCTTTGCCCTTGTCTTGGCTAGCTTTGAATGCTAAGTCCTTCTCTTTCTTCTTTGTAGAGGATGAGCCATCTTGTGGTGTGATGTGCATGTACATCTCATGAGCATTGATCTTTCCCAAGATTTGTGTCGGTGTAGCGGTGGAAAGATCACCTTGATGTAGCACGGTCACAATGTGTCCATATTTATCAATGGGGAGGACACCCAAGATTTTTCTCACAACATCGGATGGTGACATTTGAGTAAGTCCAAGCCCATTGACTTCCTCTACAAGAACATTTAATCGAGAATACATCTCATTAGCACTTTCTTTGGGAAACATCTCAAAAGAATTTAGCTTTTTAATCACAAGATGATAGTGCTCCTCACGCTCACTCTTGGTTCCCTCATGGAGCGCACAAACGTCCGACCATAGAGCATGGGCGTCTTTGTGGTTCCTTACACGATTGAACACCTCTTTGTAAAGGCCTCTAAAAATGGTGTTGCGAGCCTTTGCATTCCATTTCTCATAATTCACTTCATCGCCTTGAAGTTGTGCGGCATTCCTAGGTGCGGGGAACCCTTGAGAGGCGGCTCTAAGAATTCCAACATCTAGAGCTTCTAAGTATGCCTCCATGCGGATTTTCCAATATGGAAAATCATCTCCCTCAAAGATAGGAGGAGGTCCATCCCCGTGAGACATCTTGCTCTAAGCGATTAAGCTTAAAAAGTGAGCACAAGGCTCTGATACCAATTGAAAGGATCAAGATGCCCAAGAGGGGGGTGAATTGGGCTAATTCTAAATTCTCTTGCAATAATCAAATCCTACGGATAGCCCAATTAACCCCTTGTGCCTAGAAAAGTGTTTATATCAAACTAATGCACAACAACCTCTCAAACTATGTTCCAAACTTACTCTAGCAAGCAATTCTATGGATGTAAAACAAGTATTGAATTGCTCAAAGTAGATACTCAAAGTAAGTGCTCAAAGTAAGTAGAAAGAGAAAGGAACGCGGCGATGTTTTGCCGAGGTATCGGAGAGTCGCCACTCCCCACTAGTCCTCGTTGGAGCACCCGCGCAAGGGTGTAGCTCCCCCTTGATCCGCGCAAAGATCAAGTGCTCTCTACGGGGTGATTCTTCGACACTCCGTCGCGGCGAATCACCCAAAGCCGCTCACAACTTGAGTTGGGTCACCCACAAGCTCCGCCGGGTGAACACCAAACTCCCGATCACCACCAAGCCGTCTAGGTGATGGCGATCACCAAGAGTAACAAGCACGAACTCTCACTTGACCACGCGAAGCCTAATGAGAAGATGGATGCACACTTTGCTACTCTTGATTTGCTAGTGAGGCTACTCTCTTGGATTCTCAAATCACAAACACCTCACTAGGATCTTGCTCTTCTTGGCACTCACAAACATGTTTCTCAGCTGTTGGAATGAGCAAAGGATACTCTACTCATGAGTGGAGCTTCTATTTATAAGCCAGCCTGAAAAACGAACCGTTATGAGCTTCTGCGGGATGACCGGACGCTCCGGTCGTGATGACCGGACGCTCCGGTCAGTTCAACCCACGAACCAGCATTCAAGTGATGACCGGACGCTGTCAGGGTCCGGTCAGTATCAACCGAACGAGTCCGGTCACTCTTGGATGCTTACTGTAAACGACCGGACGCTGGATACTCAGGGTCCGGTCACACTGACCGGACGCGTCCGGTCACACTTTTCCAAGTCTGGACCCTTACTGGAGTTGACCGGATGCTGGCCCTCAGCGTCCGATCACATAACCTCCCAGCATCCGGTCACACCAGACTTGATCTTCTCGGTCAAATGAACTGACCGGACCCTGCGGCCAGCGTCCGGTCGCACCGGAGCCAGCGTCCGGTCAGTATTTGACCCTCCATTCACTTCCAACTTCCGAACATATGTGAATGAAGTTTGCTCCAAAGGATCTTAGGCATTCATAGGAGCTACCTAGAGCTAGTTTTAACAAGTGTGCACCACACCTAACTCACTAGACTCAACTAGGTCAAGCTACCCGTTCATACCCCCCTTCATAGTACGGCCAAAGGAAAAAACAAAGTCCTAAACTACTCTAAGTGTCTCTCCAACTTCAATCGACACTTAGAACTAGTTATCCTTAACCTTGTCGTCCATCCTTTGAAAACCGAAACGATTTCCATCGTAGGGGCATGACAACCTCGATTGCCCAATTGATCTCCATTACCATGACCTAACTTAATTGCCTCTGCAAAACACACGTTAGTCATAGTAATCTTGTATTGACATTAATCACCGAAATCCAACTAGGGGCCTAGATGCTTTCACAACTGTTTTACTGTGCTACTATTTTTCATCTCGCAAGAAATTTTAGGTTTCTTGTTCTTGCCCGTACACAAGAATATCGTTGGCATGTTAGAACATCTTGATACTAGTTAGCTCATTTAAAAGAAAGTGCACGCTATGCTGGGTGTCCCCTAGTTTATCTTTTCTTAAGGGGGGTAGCCAAGTTGAAGAATTTGCAAGCTGAAGTGTCCTACATTCTTGTTTACGCAGTGGAAGCGTGGTGGTACCCAAAGATGTGAGAGAAACTCATAGTCTCAATGAGTTTTGGTTAAAGGTTCAAGGGAGGTTTAACCAAGATCATCAAGATTTTAATAGAGCTACTGGAGAAGTTTTTAAGTTAGTTTGGATAAAGAAACTTTAGCTAAGTGTTTGAAGGAGTCCAAGAACAGGTTGAAGTAAAACCTAAGTACTAGCTTTGCTAGATCTGAACGAGAGCTTCATATCTACAAGGATGCACCTTGTCAAGGTGTGGGATGTGTCCTTATGCAAGAAGAAAAATGTAGTACCTTATTCATTAAGTCAACTAAGGAAGCGTGAGTTGAACTACCCAACATGCATCTAGAGTTATCCATTGTGGAGCATGGAAGTAATATCTTCTTGGAAGAAAAAGTGACATATAGGAGGGTCACAATAATCTATAGGACATCTTCACTAACTTAGTCTTGAGCTTGTGATATCCTCGTTGGAATGAAATTGGTTATGATTGGAAAAGTGTTATTACTTCAAGGAGCGAAGTCATGGCCGATGCCCTTAGCAAAGGGAAATTATGCTAAGAAGGTTGGGGTCACACCAAGGACTAAGAATTGTATTCCAAGTTTGAGCAACTTGACCAAAATCATTAATGTTTGAAGATTGGTGGAAGAATTTCCTTCTGACCAATAGAGTAAGGGATTTTCGTTGGAAGGTGGATATTTTAAGAAAAAAGAATTGATATGACGGACTAAAAAAAAGAAAAGAAAGTTGACCTAGTGATTGGAGATACCTGAGAGTTGTTCAAGGTGCCTATTAAAATCTTGTAATCAGTTTGACAAGTTACTTGGAGTAAGGTTAACAGGTATGAAAGTAAAGTAGGATTCTTATCAAGACAATGGAACTGCACATGAAAGTAAAGAAGACTTTAAAGGCAGAGTATTCCTATCTCCTATTCAACATTGTCTGAATCTAAAGGACGAGATTCATCTTAAGGGGGTAGAATTGTAAGATCCTAAAATTTGTCTCTTTTGAAAATAGGTATAAAATGATTTATTTCTGAATTTTGTGCTCATAAAATATAGGAAAATAAAAAATTTCATTAAATTAAAATTCATCATAAAGTTTAGCAACATGTTTGTGCATACATGCTCTTGCATTTGATGTATTTGGTTGAGTGGTTTTGATTGAAAAATTAAAATAGTTAAAATTGCTTTTGTAAATGAAAATGGCTTTGAAGTAAAAGAAAAGAAAATTTGAAAATAAAAGAATTTAAAAAGTTGTAAAAATTATTTTTGAAAACTTACTAAAATTTGCTCACTTTCATTAGAATTGAAAAGAATATTCAAAACTTTATTTGAAGTTGCATTTGGTTCATATTTGAATTTGTTTTTTGAAAATGAAATAGGAAAAAAGGAATAGAAATGGAAAAAAACTCTCCTCCCTCTCTCTGGCCCGAAGGCCATCTTTTTCTCTTCCTCCCGTGCAGGCCTAGTTCACTCTTTCCTTTCATTCCCATAGCCCAGCGCCGCATCGTCGCTTTGGCCGATGCCAGCGTAATGGCCTAGCATTGCCCGCCGCTCCCTAGCACCGCGTGGCCTGTTTCTCACGTCGGCCCAGCTCCGCAGACCCAGCTCTTCCTCCTCGCGTACCGCTTCATCTTGGGCCAATGGCCATGGCCCGCCAGCAGGCGCACCCACGCCTCTCCTTTCCCGATTGTCCCACTGCCACTCTAGGCCCGCCCATCAGCTCCGCCTCCTACCTCGGTCCATCACCAAGCCAGACTCTACCGCAGCTGCCATGGACAATGTGTCCACGCTGCTTCTGATTCCTCCCCTGCCGTGCGAGCTACGCTAGGCTATCCCATAAATAGAGATCCTCCATGCCCCTTTTGTCCCCCCACTGAGCCCAGCACAACCGCCATGCCGCCTATGCCTTAGCTCCACCATCCAAGCTCCGCCGTGAAGAAGCCAGAGTCGTTGTGCCATTTTTGTTTGTCCTCCATCATGGTAAGCACAACTCAGAGCCTCGCATGAAGTTATTGAACCACTTTAGCCTGTATTCCTCCCTTTCTTCCTATATTATGGTTCTTCCCATGCAGCAGTCGCTTCATAGCCGCCATAGCTCGCTGCCATGCCTTTGCTCCTTTTTAATTGCAACAGATCGCCTAGATGAGTTCACCGCGCCTCCCTCTTGCTCCTCATCCTCTTCCCATGTCATCTGGGGCTTAGATTTGCCCAAACTGAGTTCGTCATGAAGCTTTTCATCGCCATCAATGGTGAGCTGCCGTGCCATCCCTGTTCCCAGCCGGCGACACCCCATTCTCTCTCTTTTTCAAGTTGGAGCCGTCCGATATGAGATCAATGGCCCATATCGAAGGATACCCCTTCGTGTGGCCGTTTTACTAAAGAGTCCTTGTGTTTTCAATAATAGAACCCATGGTCCATTATGCATTAGATAGAATATGTCTTATTCTTTTAAAAGCGTATGTTAATTGGTTGACTTCAAAAATACGTTTTTAGTTAATTATAGTTTTGCCACTTCTTCTTTAGGCCATAACTTCTCTGTTTTAACTCCGATTTGACCCGTTCAACTTATGTTAGATTCGTAATTTCATAATCTACATGTTTATACTACTGCTAGATGTGTTTTCAACTTTTAAAATTCATGATTAGATTTAATCTATTATTTTATTAAAGGAAATCTTGTTTAAATCATATCTTCTATGTTTTAACTCTGTTTTAGCCCATTCAAGTTGCGTTGGATTCATAACAACATAAACTACGCATTAGTAACAATGTTTATCATGTCACTAATTCTGGAATTTCATGGTTTAAACTCTAATTTGAATAATAATTATGCAATTGGGTTTTATAAATAAAATATGATTTGTTTTACTTTAGTATTATAATTCAAACTTAAATTTGACTTAATTTATAAAATATCTTATATATGTTTTTATATAATTAAAACAACATGAAGCTAATAGTTTTATATTTTCTTTTATGAGTAGATCTCCCGGTAGTTGTATCTTTTTAACCATAGCTCTGGTTAGCGTGCCTCTTGCGTCTGTGTGTTCGTAGCGATGCGTATAATCATGTTTCAAACTCTTTAACTTATTTTTTTATGATTGGTGTACTATTCTAATTTAGATCTATTGTTTGCTTCATGTATGATTGTATAGATGTTTGTGTAGTGCTTTATGATAACGTCCAGTCGGTGAGATATATGTGGTGATCAAAAAGAAGAAGAAGAACGTTGAAGATTAAAGCTTACCGAAGGATCAGTGTTTAAGGCAAGTATAGCATGGGATCTTCCTTGTTGTCCTATATACCTTTAATCATTTAATTCACACTGCATGTGTCTACCTTAACTGCCACTAAGGATTTCCTAGTACTTTGTTACCCTGTACCTTGATACCTTTGAGTTATTGCATTGGGTAATATGATGCTAGTGCTCAACTATAACCTTGATCTTGTAACTTGACTAATGTAATATGCAATAAACACTAAAAGATGCTTTTTAGCAACATGGAACAAGGGGGCTAGAGCATTGGGCTATTTTTATGGTGCTCTAGATTCCTCTCCCTAAGGACTTATCTATAAATGATCATCTGGGACTTACAGTACAGCTATGAGGGCTACATGGCTCTGGCTTTAGCTCAGTATGAGGACCTTTTCTAGCTTGTTAGAGGTTACCTTTATTGGCATAAGAATGGTTTGTTGAATCAGGTATAGGACAGCCTCTGTCCCCTTGTGTATAGGTTGTGTGTCATTGTGCCATCGGGAAGGGGGTTCCTACATCTATTTGCTAAGTGAATCTAATGGCCCTAACTTGTTAGATGAACCTTTGAAAGGCTACATAGTGAACGCTATCAACCTTCCTTGGAAGTGGGCCAAGAGGCTGATCACCTCAGGCAAAAGGGTAAATCATGACTCACAGTGAAAGTGTACACCTCTGCAGAGTATAAAACTGGTATATCAGTCATGCTTACAGTCACAAGCGGCCTTGGAACCCTTACAGAATAGATGATCATTAATGGTTAATGATGATGAACACTAATGACATGGATGATGAAGATGCTCACTAATGGTTAATTGTTTATGCTATTCATTATTCATGTTTACCTGATCATGTGTTTATATGGGCTTCAGATAAACTTATTGCTACTCTTATGCTAAAATTGTGACAATTAAAAGCTAATTGCAGTTAAACCAGTGCTAGCCTTTTGAGCCTCATGAACCCCATGTTATATTTGTTTAGTATGACATATACTTACGCTTACTTTACTTTTCAATACTTTGGAAAAATCCCGGATGGGTACCAGATTGCTAGAGTGTGGAGGATTTAGGCTTGTGATCAATCAGTCAGTTGTCCCTGTGGAATTAGAGTCTTCACCCGAAGATCAAAGTTGTCTTTCCGCTGTTTGCTATCTAAGGTTATATCCTTTATACTAAGTACGTTATATTTTGAGCATTGTCTTTCGATATTACCCTTATTTGTAGCTATATGTGAGATTTGACTTCCTGGGCTCACATATGGTGTGTATCTGGTTTTGTTCTTAAAACCGAGTGCTACATTATGTTAGTGACCTATTCTTACAGGTATCCTCTTCGCAACTTCAGAAGGAAACTCTACTACTTTTGGTCTGATATAAGGATCTTCCAATTAGATATGGAGAGATAACCAAGGAAGAGCTCACATGAAATAAACACATCGATGCAGTTCTGCAATGGATCATAACTAGAAACCTCGATACCAGCACGTGCCGAGCAGCACAACCTTATGTCACACGCCATAGGAGGCTCTCGGTTTTGTCGCGGCACCATAGTTGCTACTCATAACACCATTACTGATCACACACCCAAAGTGAAATTTGAAGTTGCATAGATTGGGTCATACGAACAAGCACTATGCAAAGGAGGGACAACAAGCAAAGGTAGTCACAAGGTTAGGAGTCAAAAAGGAGGTGATCCGAAGATCGAAATGTAGCGCAAGAGAACATAGCTTAATTACCGAAGACAATTGAGCAGGGGACTCTTGCTTAATTTCCATATACGCCTTGTGTCCACCAAGGTGATTACTAGGTAAAGATTAACATTAGATTTGGTCTTGTCGAGCAGCAACATGAGATCAAGACTAATAAACATCTAGAGACTTGAAAGGGTTGGAGACAAAATAAATGAGATTCGAGGGACTGAGCCAATGCACTGACTAGGGATTCAGTTGATAAAGCAATGACATGATCAGCAAGGAAAAGGTTCCAAACCTAGGGTAGATAGAGATTAGTGTTGCACCAGATCATCTGTAGGAGAAGGAGCAATGAGGTCCGACAAGGATTTTTGAGCAGGGTCCTCCCACACAGGAGCGAGACAACCACGACACATGCAAGCATTCAAGGGAACTAAGCTTGGGCTTAAGATCAAGCAAAGGCATGGATATAGGTCTTTGTAGCACAACGTTCAAGGGCTAGCAACCACATGTACAGGCTTAGGCTCCTAAGATAGAACTTAATTGGAGACGACAACCATGAGATTATTAAAACTTGGACGCTATTCTAGAATAGCGCTCTTCAACACTCGTATGCTTACCGAGGACAAAAGGGGTGACAACTATGACACTACCTAGATAGCAAGCATCCACACGTCTAAAGAATTAATGTGAAGATAACTTCAAAGGAATAACATGACATTGTATTTAAAAGCAAAGCATGTGTAGGCTTCTAACAAGGTATCACTACCAGTTTTAGTTTTCAAAGGGGTGAAGTTTTTGCTAACTACTAACTTGTCATCTATTTCCTTTGGAAGCAAACATATAAGGCAAAGCTAATCACACACTATCTTCAAGCACGGTTATTCAAGCGGCATGTTACAAGGCATTTTGCCTAGCTTCACATAGGGAAGATAGTAACATCACATTGATCACAAGTTACTTAGTATTAGAACAAAGTGAGGGAAGCATATTTATGCACAAGCACAATCATGATGCAGGCTCATCCTATTCGTCCTCACAAAATTGCCAGCCTAAGGCGGCAATCACATTCTATGTTGGTGGCATAACACGTACTCCCTCAACATATAGCTAGCCATCATCTACATTCAATCTATGCATGCGTGGTTAGCGTACCTATAGGAGGATTTCATTTCAGCCCAACCCCACAATTATATATGTAGAAATGAAAGTCTGGGCTCTAGGTTGTAAGCTAAATACTTCCATATATATATACCCACATATATATACTTCCATAACAAAGCTACCCGAGAGTAAATACGTCTATACATACATATAGAATATGCATATATAGCCGTACCAAAGCTAACCCACAATTAAATACTTCCATATATATTTATGAGATATATATACTTAAGTATCAAAACTACCTCTCCCTTTTGACCGCATGCTCACATCTTACGGTCATGCCACTCATCATCTTACCTTGGGCGTAGAGGTATATTGATCCATACATTACCACTCAAGTGAATGGCATCCATACAATAGCATGCCATATGGACAACAAAATAAAAATTGCAATTAAGTAAATCTCCCATAGTTAGTATCAATTTACTTAGCCACCTAGTAGTCCTTAATTAGGCTTAACTAGAGGTTGTCGCTAGCATAGTTTTACAAATTAGTTTTGACAATTTTGCTTGTTGCTAAGGTTTTAGTCCAAATAGGCTTTGTAAAATTAAAACTTTGTTTTTAAAACTACATACATGATAGTATTATGCTTAATCTTGCTCTGATGCCAGCTATGATAGAACCGCCCAATTTATACAAGATCAAGTATGGCTGTCCCAGTTTAACACATTGACATGTGCATACTTTCACTTATATAAACCCGGTAGTCCACCGAGTGTCATGAAGGACCTCGGTAAATCAACATCATAACCAAGATCGCATGATTAAGCAAATACACATCACATACACAGAGTTGCAGCGAAAATAATATTACAAATGGGTTCACAAATAATAATATAAGTTTGGGTTTCAAAACCGATTAGTGAAAAAACATAGCTTTCAAATGATTACAATAATATAAGTTCCAAATACATTGCTAGCATAAGTGACATCCTCTGATAAAAGTATATAGATGAGAAATAACTATAGAGTCACCTAGCCCACCGACGGTTAGCCACCATCTTCAGCAGGCCGAGAACTTCACCTGCAACATGGTGGGATACATCGTGAGTACTCGAATGTAGTCAGCTAGACTTACCTATCATGTGGAATATAGCCACTAGTTGAGCTCTACCTTTTATAATTCGGTAACCAAGTTAATTATAGCAATTCATCTCCAGATTAGCAACTAACCTATGCCAAACATGTGGAATATCATTTAGTAACATGCAATAGTAACCATAGCCGGTGTAACATTTCCATATTCATTATAACCATCAAATTTCATCAATTAATGCTACGTTGTCGCTGCTTAGTCAAGTTCTTACAATCCAGGAGAGACGGTGACTTGAATCAATTCCAACCAAGCTAGGGAGTTATTCCTAACACAAACCCATACATACCTACGCCAAGGTAGTCTTAGGTCACCTTTGGTACAACTCAGGAACCAACTTCGTGGGTCCGATTAGCGCCGCACCCTTAGAGATTCTACCAGTCTGCCAGGAAGTTCAGGCCTGACCTGCCCTTAGACTCATGCCACTGGCTCCCCGCACATCCTTACTACCTCCAATGTGCACACTTTCACTTACTAGGTCCTGGCCTGAGTTGAGCTACTCGGCTTCATGGTCGGAACGACTTATCCAACCAACTAAGTGCTAGGCATGCGTTCAACATGACATGAGGACGTACAGCGAATTGGTCCTTAACCAACATAGATGGGGATAAATAGGCACCAAGACCTCCATGCCTTATTGCTTCTCTATCACAACCCCGCCTGGTCTCCTTTTATTTAACAACACATGGTTATTTCCATGATAGCAAATCTCACATGTGACAGGAAATCACCTGACTTCTACCGGTCTAAGCATTACTAAGCATACATTCGATCCTGGACCTATATAGGGTTCAAGGTATATTTCTGGACAAGGTAGTTCTATGCATCAAGTGTTTCCAATCAAATCTTATAACCAGTGCATCAAACATAAAGAACTCAAGTGATATTTGTAAAAACATAGGAGGCTTAGAATGCTCTGGGGCTTGCCTGAGATCCAACACTAAGTCAGTGTTTGTTAGATGACACTCACTTGGTGAACATCTCCCATCTCAACACTAGCTTAGTGCTTCCGTCTTCTAGATTCTCCAAACTCCATCTTTGGGTTCGGCTCCAACATCACGTCCTTCACGTGGTTCATCTAGCGTACCTAGATGAGATGCAAGATGCAAGTGTATGAATATGAAGAATGGTCACACCATATTGATTCAAGCACTAGAGAGCAAGTCATTCAACTAAGTAACTAAGTAACTAGGGCTACAAAATTTAGAGCATGCACCAGCAACATCAAGAATGGGCAATCAACTTAATTGCATACACAGAATTTGGACAGCAGTACAGCAGTCACGTGTTTCAACCATAACTAGAGTTACAATCATTCAACAAAAGTGATCTTGGTCTTTCTCGAAAGATAATGAAATTGTCTATAACTTTGTTATTCATTCCAAAAGCTAACTCATAGGTTAACATGATCAAATATACCAATACCTCAGGTCTGTACCGATAAGGACATAGAACTGACATTAACTTCAGAAATGTATAACTGGAGTTCTATTCATCCAACAAGTATGATCCTTAACTTTATAGAATGATTATTAAGTTATATACAACTTTCTTATTATCATCTTTAGGTGATTCAATAGTTATTTGGCCTTAAACACACAAAGCAATAATTTTGTCTAAAACATGGACAAAATCTGACACGCAACTTCAGACACCAATAAGTTGAGTTCTAGCTTTCACAACAAGGTGGTTCTAGACTTTTTAGAAATCTTAGAAAACCATGCACAACTTTGTTATAAAACATCACAAGCTAATTACAAAGTTAACCAGGTCAAACATCACAAAGAAGACATCTCTATCCAGATTAGGATAGAATCTGTCACTCCACTTCATAAGCTCATAACTAGAGATTTAGACCACCAAAAGGTGTGATCTTTAACAATTTAGAAAGCTTATGAAAATAAATACAACTATTATATTATCACCAAGATGTAATTCCACATGTACACAGGTCAAACACATCAATCTTTTAAACCTGCACAGAGCATAAGCAAAGCCTGACAACAAACTTCTAAAATCTATAACTCCTAAACCTTTAGGCCTATGGTAATGAAAATTTAAGACAAGCTAGATTATGAAGTTAGATACAACTTTGGTATTCATCCCATCTATAGAAAACATCATTATCATCACAAAAACGATAGCACCACAAAAAGTACACATGCAGCCCAATCAGCACATATGCCATGAACTTATTACTTGATGGGTTAATCAAGAGAGCACACACATAAGCCATGCATACACTACAAGGCACTCCTAACACAACCAAGCAGCATTTTGCTTATTCAACATGCATTAGGAGCTTCATAAGAATATATATATATATATAATTATTTACTAGTGAGCTCACATCCATCCTTTATAAATGATTTATATATAATTATATGTGATGTTGCAAACATGGAATTTAGAGCTGAGATTTTTATTAGAGAAAGATGATGATAAAACATGGCTACTGCACAAATTTCACATGCTCAGGTTTTATAATTTAATTACTACAAACAAGACAAATTGCTATTGCAAGAAAACATGTGAGAGCAAGATAAATCTAAAGATCCATATTTCATATAAGCACATGGACATATGATGTATCAACATGTCATAACAAAATCATACCAAGGTAGTGGAAGAATATTTTCTTCCTAGAAAACCCTAATTAACCTAGATAAATAAAAACAGCAAAAACCTTCTACTAACACATATCATATTATTACTCTACTGTGTAGATATACTCACAGTTCTTCCAAAAAGTCCTCATTTGCTATTTTATGATTTTTCTATAATTTATTATGATTTTCTAAAGTTTTAGCCAAATAAATGAAATAAAGGAAAACGACTTTCCATCAGAGACCCTGAACTCTTCTGGAATTACCCAGAGTCTCACAACACTATTCATGTGAGTCACGAGATCTACATTTCAAACCCTCGAAAAGCTTCTATTTATGCGCGAGATCCTTCCCTTCTCCTTCCTCGTCGCACAGAGTAGAGGACGACCTCTGCCGGCCCGACTCCAGCCAAGAGGAGTGTCACTGGAGGTGAGGAGGGGCGCTGTGGGGCCATAGGACCAGCACGTGTCCCTAGGGCCCATGTCCAAACCGAGGATGGCCCGCAGAGGCTCAGCCACGGCGCCATGGCGGCAGGAGGATAGCTGCCTGGCGGCTTCAGCTATGGAGCGGCAGCGGTGCTAGGAAAGGGGCTAGGGAGGCACGGCATGCAACAGTGAGGGTGATGGGGTTAGCCTCAAGAGCTAAGGAGGACACATGGAGGAGTGGCGTGGGAGCTCGGTCAGCTTGGCCATGGTGGCCATGGTGACCGTGCGCGTGAGCAAAGGTGAGGGAGAGCGAGAGCAACGCATGGGAGAGTGGAGAGGCGAGTGAGGGATGGGGAGGAGTGCACCTCAGGCTCCCCCCATCAGCAACGGTGCTAGAAGAGGAGGTGGGATGCACGTCAGCCATGGTGGGGGTGCGGCCAGCGCATGGAAGACACGCGGGCACGAGGTCAAACAGGTGGTGGGCGTGATTCATCCAAATTTGGAGGCCGCGTTAGGGATGATTACGTGCTGAACTGGGCTATGGTCCTTGAAGCAAAGTTGTTCCTCTCCTGATGCTCTTCAACTCCTATTTAGGGTTCTAGTCCATTAGATCTCTCCATTAGCTGCATATTAATCTCCAAATTGACAGTGTCAACGTATTGACAACGACAAACAAAAATCCAAATTGATGGTCAAAACAAAGTCAAATGAGTGCCATCGTTTTACATGCTCTTCTTCGCCATGTATACTCCAACTTTTATTTTGGTACCAAATCAAGTTGCTTAACAAAATTTGGAGAATGTGGAATGCAGACATGTCAATGTCAGTTAAGTGACAAAGCAAACTTTTGTTGTTTTGGAAACTATTTTTGAAGATCCAAATGAACTCCAAATTTGATGAGACTTGAATTATTGTTTTCACCATGAAAGGTAATTCAACTAATTTTAAGGAATCCAATTGAGATACCACATTAATTTGTACGATAAAATGTCACAAAGAAGTTAACTTGCTATTGTCACTTTAGGGACTTACAAAAATTTCTGGGAGCCTAAGATAGTAGCTGATTCAATCTTCAAGCTTTTGTTTGACTTGCTTACAAGACGATCTAGCTCTTGGTCCAAAAACAAAGTTTGTTATACACAACATGAACTACAACTTTTATTTAGGTTCCATTGCCATGCAAACAACCTATGACATAGTTCAAACCAAGTCAAAGTAGCATCATGATAAAGCTTAAATTATCCTTTTTGATCTATTGAAGCATTTTCTGGCCACTTGCTCAACATGAACCCTTCAAAACTTTTGTTGTAGAGTTCAATTAGAGTCATTTGGGCAAGGTATAAAGGTTTGTTCAACATCTCACATTCCCATTTACTTAACAAAGCAATTCAATCAAGGTTATAACTTATCATCTCATGTGACTTCTTGATTCCAAACTTCATGAAACTTTTCCACTTGTTAAGATGGATGCATGTTGATGTAATGGACATGAAATGAGCATGTTTAACATTACTCATGCCTAATCTTATCTAGGGTCCACCTATAAGCAAAGTGTATTGTCCGAGTCCAAGTTGGGGCATTTTCATAGGTTTGACCTCCATACCTTCATCATTACTTCCAGATTATGAACTAGAGATCATAATCATTGCTTGACATATCCTACTTAAGTCCAATTTCGCTACTTAACTCATGACTAACACCCAGGATGTTACACACGTCTCATGACCCGATCCTCTAACTTACATCATAGCTAATAAACCGAAACATTAGTACTATGATCATGAGTTGGGAATGATAAAGGAGTGATTGATTGAGATCAGGCGCAAATGAGAGACTTATAATTATTTAACTTGAGCTAAAACCTTGAAAGTAAGGATCGATCATTAGTAAGCATTTCTGCAAAAGTTAATCTTGATTCTTTTTATAGACTTACTTTGATTCCTCATAACCATGCATATCCTTGGAGTCTTTCCTTTTCGTCTGTTAAGTCTTCTTGAGTACCTTTATACTCTAGGTTTGTTAAACCCTTGTTACAGGTGAGTCTCATGAGCAGTTAGGCTTTTGCCTCTACTACATGACGGTTAAGGAGGAGGAGTCCCAGCAGTAGAGCAGTTGTTGTGCACCCTTAGGTAGGGTGAACTTCTTATGATTATAGTATAAGTGGTACCTATTTTGCTACCCCACTGCCTAAATGGCTCAAACTTATGGTTTGTAATAACTAAATGAATGGTTTGTAAAACTTATGGTTTATATGACTTCCGCTACTTACGCTAATGTAATATATTTGTATATTTGTACAATTGTTGTAATACTGCAATGCTTCCTATGATGTATCATGCTCGAAAAGGTAAACATGGATGATTTAGGGTTCCCTAAGGACACCTGACAGACTATCGGAGTTGTCTGGCTCCCATGCGCAGTAGCCAGAAGTCTGAAGGACAATGACAGGCACATGGGGGCCATATAACTTGGGCGGTTCTGCCACAAAAAGTATTGAAAAATGAACAAAGTGTCTAAGATATCTAAAATAATAGGTACTTAGATGCCCGCCTAAAAAAGAAAAATAGAAAAGCAAGCAAGAAAGAAAGATGAATAAGATAGCTCATGTTTTCTTGCAAATTATTCCAAGTTTCAAAAGAGAGATATGTTTTTAAGGAGCATAGTAGAATTAGGTTAGCCACCATATATTCCACACACATACACATCTTGATTTGATTGTATGATTCACCTCTATTTGGATCCAAGGTTTGACTTTACAATATATGCATTGAAATATGCCTTTCATGCTATCTCCATTCCTATGAGCTCCACATAATCCTTAGTTGTAGGAAGAGAAAGGCATAACATCACTCTTGCCTTAGTGTAGATCCACAAATACCACATATATTAAGAGACTTGAGAGTGTCATACAATGGAATTTCTAAGTTTTATTTTGGAAACCTATAAAACTCTAAAATAATGGTTGAACAAAGAACTTGAGACATAGTGCTTGACTTGATCTTTCTATCTTTCAATTGCGCAAGACCCAAGTGAAGGCTAAGAAGCCCCATGGTTGAAGGTAATATGGGTAAGTTGTTGACGGTCGTTATTGCAAACATAAACCATCAATTTTCACCTGCATTTATCCTTAAAATCAATCACCAAACATAGGATAGAGGTTGAAACTAATGGATTCCACAAGTTTTGGTGAATATTTATTTATAGGTTGATTTATTCAGAAAATAGGACAGAAGGACCCATTGTCATACACATCAAGTATATAAACCGATGTCAACAAATGTGTAAACACGAATATCTGTGACCCTGGGGAGTGGACCACCTATCTACAAAAGATGGGGTGAAAAAGAGTCAGAAGTGGGCTGACTAGCCCAACCCCTAGGCTGACCATCTTGTTAGGAGGCCCATTCAGTTTCTGCTTCATTGTGGACTCTCCGCCGCCTCTGAGGATCAATCTCCACCATGTATAAAGGTTGGTTTGAAGTCGGTTCATCCAATGATGATCGAGGGAGTTCACGCGGATCGATGACGTGCTGATTTTTTGACCTCTACTCCACCTCGGCCTATATAAGGATGCCTAGACCCCCTCCAGGAGACACACATCTACACACCCAATGCTCTAGAGCTTCATATTTTCATACACCTTGTAGTAGTGTACCTCTAGATGATTCCCATCTAGTTGTAATATAGAAAATAGGGAGAGAGAAGAGGAGAGAGCTAAGGAGGAGCCTGATCTATCGAATCTTCCTTGACTTTGTACTTTTATAGATCTGATTCATCTTTGAGTAATCTCTAGGTTATTCAATTATTAATCCTAAGTTCTTTATTTTTCTTAATTTCAGTATTTACTTTAAGTTTATTTATTGGATTCCCGCTTGCATCAAGGGCTCTAGTCTTTGCAAAACTAGAGTAGTAATCAATAGAGTAGGCATGGTGCTTAGTCTAGCGATTACCTGAAATTACACCCAGCCCCATGAATAGCTGTGGTAGCCCTAGGTGGTGACAGCCCTGACAGCCAACGTAGTCCACCACATTTGGGTTGGTGTTTGCAGGACCATAATTAGAACTTCCAAGTCACTTTCTCATCTCAGTCTGAGGCTAGTGTTCTGATGTCCCAAAGTAAGTAAACCTTAAAGTAACCTTGATTCTTAGATCAACTAGAGAAACCTTAGGAAATTCCTCTCTACCCACAAAAACATATATTTATATCTTTATCCTTAGATGACCTTGATCCTTGATTAGTACACTTCATGTTCCCCATGGAAATCGATACCTTGGAAAACTCCTGGGTGAAAGCTACAGCGGTATCTATGCGTTAAAAAATACCAACAAGCTTTCTTACGTCGTTACCAGGGAATGGTAGCAGTGCTCATTTCAAACCAAGTTCTTTGTGTATTTCTTTTTATTTTACCACCATCATCTTACCACATGGATTCCACTCCTATTTATAAACTCTCTGCTCCAAAGGGTGAATTGTTGGAGCCTCCACAATCATCACATCCTATACTTACATCTGGCTATGAGCTTTGCCCTGCTTTCATAGCCATGGTTTGGGAGCAAACCTTCTTTGGAGAAGAAGATGAAAATCCATATGTCCACCTTCGGGAATTTGAGCAATTGTGTTCGTGCCTAAATATTTCTGGCATGATGTCGCAGAACTGACCAATTTATAAGAGCACAAGTACAATGGCAGCCCATAAGCGGTCGCACTATCATACTTGAGCCCATATAAACCCGGTAGTCTGTTGAGTACCACGACAGGTCTCGATAAATGATCCACATACAACCAAGATCGTACATGATTCAATATACATGTCACATGTTACAGAGAGTTCATAGATATAGTTTGTTCATTAGAGTATGAGATAGAGTTATTACAGACCAAGTTCGATAGATAGTAGCAGAAGCAAATTAGAGTTCGAAAGTAGCATTTACCAACATAGTTCAAATACAGTGCCAACACATGATCACCATCCACAAAAGCATATAAGAGGGATTATTAAAGATGTTTGCCCAAGGCTCACTCCTCATCCATGGTAGGATAGAAGCAATTCTTGCAATAGCCGTGATAGATGGTACCATCTACAACAAAGGGAATAAAACCCTGAGTACGAGAAGGTACTCAGCTAGACTTACCCGTCATAAACCAGAAATAAATTGACTCCAAGGATTATGCAAGGCTTTATAAGTGGAAGTAGCTTGACAATATTTTTGCATAAAAAGTGATTAACTCAGTTATACAGTTGTACTTAGGTCATCAAGTTAATTATACCTATTCATCTCTAGATTAGCAACTATCCTGTGCCAAACATGTGATATATCATTTTAGGAGCATACAATAGTAACCATAGTCGGTGTAGTAATTCCATGTTTATTTGAACCATCACATTCCATAGTACAATTACTATGATGTTGGGACTAGCCAAGTTTCTCACAATCTAGGAGAGACGACGATTCGAATTGATTTCAACCAGCTGGGAATTTATTCCTAACACAAACCTAGGTAGACCCAATCAACGATCACCTTAGGTCACCTTTGGTACAACTCAAGTCCACATTTTGTGGGTTCACCCAGCATCGCATAATTAGGGACAACCAACCGCCAGGATGTTTAGGCCCAGCCTACCCTTAGGCTCATGTTTGGCTCCTCGCACAACCTTACTACCATCCAGAGTGCGCACTCTAACAAAGTAGGGCCCGGCTTGAGTTGAGCTACTCGGCTTCGTGGTCAGAACAAGTTATCTGGCCAGCTAAGTGATAGGCATGCGTTCAATCTTGTCAAAAAGCACCAACAACGGTACGGTCCTTAATTGGCATAGACAAAATCACATGAGTTAACCTACACATAGGCTCTGCTCAGACTGCAAATACTTTACCCCATGGTTCTTTTCCACGATAGCAAATATAGCCAACTGTGCTTTGGTATCCACCTATATCTCGTAGGTGACAGGAAATCACCCAACTTCAACCGGTCTAAGCATGGCTAAGCATATATTCAATCATGGACCTACATATGGTTAAAGGTGTATATATCTAGACAAGGTAGTTCCATGCATCAAGTGTTTCTAATCAACTCTTATAACCTAATGCATCAAACATAAAGGACTCAAGTAGTATTTTCTAAAACACTGGGAGACTTAGAATGCTCCAAGGCTTGCCTTTGAGAAAGGAGGTGGGTTGGCGATCAGGGCACTCAGGGAGCTCTTCTCGAGTCTGCTCCTCTTCTTCTAGAGCTATGGCTTGAGGAGTCTCCTATTGATCCCCTTCCTCTTCTTTATTGAATTCCAGCAACGTTATCTCCTCGGTCGATCCTATATGCATGATCATGGAATAAGATATTGCGAACGCATGTATGACCACATGTATAATATGATAAAACATGATGAATGCATCCTCGTAAGTATTTTCAACATCATGGTGTTAAAGTAATAATAAGTGCATCCCATTCTACCGAGTAGGTGCATATCTCTTCTCTATTACTTAAGCAAACACTTCTACAATTCATTTATCGAACTACAAAATAGTAGCTATTTATTTTAACCATAACTGGAGTTATATATATCAAAATTATATGGTTGTGGACATTATGGAATGCTTATGAAATTGTATACAACTTTCTTTTAATATTCTTAAGGTGATTGAACAGTTATCTAGGTCAAAAAATTCAGTTAATCAAATCTGTCCTGAGAGCAAACAATTAGGACAGCAAACTTCTAATAGCCAAAACTCTTAAACCCTAAGGCCTATGACCATGAAAATTTAACATAGGGTAGATTAGTTGGTTATCTACAACTTTGTTATTAACAAGTTTTATAGAAAAGGCCATTATCAACATGAAATCATCCACACAACCGAACTATACATGCAACCACATATTTGAATTACAAAGCAACAATTAATTAGTTGCATACAACCAATTTCTTCTAAGCCTTACTATGAACATCAATAGTTACTATGCATCACAAGCACCATGGAAAACATCATGGTCAATCACAATTTAATTACTTAAATGCCTTTATTAATTTAATTAAATAATTAGGGGAAATAACAAACATACACCAAATTTGCACAATAAACTCTCATAAAATTACAGTAGCTTCCTAGTGCTCACAATAGATTACTGTGAAAATTTGATACCATTTGCACATGTGGAACATCCTATGCAAAAGTGACAAGCTAGCAAGGTCTATTTTGGTGAAAATAGTTAACCCAATAGAAAAGTGTCAAACAATAGATTATATATTTTTCCTAGCTTCATATTAGTTCCATACTACTATACAAAAATTTGCACAGCAATATGTTACATATTTTTATCCCTATAATTTTCCTTAGAAAACGCCATTTATTAATAGATAAATAGAAAGATCACATTTCAATCTTGAGCATGTCAATAAAAGACTAGAAAAATTGGAATAACAATTTTATCACATCCCTAGCTCAAGTTACACATTTTACAAAATTATAAATATTCAAAAAGCACTTATCCAACTATATTTTATTCACCAACAAAAATACTAGAAACTGTACATCTCATATTTTTATAAAATACTACACTTCATAAAGAACACAACAAGATTTGGTTCACCAAAAATAGACATCTACAACTCAACTTATGATTTTTCAAAGTTAGTACAAAAATATGTGAAAGAATTAACAGAAACCCTAACTAGTAGTCGCTGACAGAGGGGACCCATAGGTCAGTGGGGTCCACCCGTCAGTGAGCCAAAGCAGAGCACAGTGGTCAGTCGGCGTTATCTCGCCAACAGCGAGCACTCCGGTGAAACAAACCTCACCATCATGATCTACACACCAATATGCATATACTATCATAGGTAGTGGAGGCACGGACGTACAGGAGCCACCTCATCGTAGGCCATCGCGGCACGGCGGCGCTGCGCTGCGGTAAGCCGGCCATCTCCGACCATGGTAAGACCAGGCAAGGAGCGCACGAGCTCCATGGTGATGACGCGACCCTATTGCGACTACCTAGTCTAGGCAAGGTGATCCGACGAGATCTGCCTGTGTGCGCAGGGGTGCGACAGCGCTAGTCATCGTGTTCCGCATCGGCAAGGCAACCAATCATGGTATCATCATGCTACTAGCTAGACTACACCCTGACCAAGTCCTAATGCAACAAAGGTGAAGGAATGCGTGATGGAGTTGAGCAGAGGCGAGCTCGCCGTGGAGGCGGCCATGGAAGCTGAGCTCTCCAACGAGGATGGAAACAGCGATTTTGCCCTCACCAAAGCTCGTTTGGCACTACAACCACGTCAAGGAGGTAGAGGGGAACACGGCGAAGCTATCTACGAGATGGAGGTGGCAATGGCATGGTGGAGCGTGCGCTAGGTGATAACAGAGCTGCTCGATTGCTCAGTGGCACTCGGTTCTCCGTGGCAAGCGCGTGAGAAGGTAGTGGAGAGGAAGAGACTGAGCGCATGAGTGCGAGAGGGGGCGCGCGGCTTCGCAGATAATGGACGCCAACACGCGGCTGTGAGGGACCAACATCTGCCAGCGGCAGCCACTCGGTAGCCTATCTCTGCCCATGGTCGGCCATAACACGGCGCGACGCAGCGTTCATCAACGCCCGATGATGAGCCTGGGAGCGAGTTTTCAATCCCTTCTAAATCCTAAACGGTGGCGAATTATTGCACAATGTTAAAACAAGATTTGTAGATCTATGTACCAGCTACAAATTTGTTTTAGAAATTAAAGTCTAATTCTCAACGGTTAGGGAGTTAGATCATCACAAAGTCGACTGCGTCGACACTGTCAGTTCAAATGACTTAGCAAAATTTCCTAAGTGCTGAAAATAGTGAAATATTGAATGTTGTGAGCCAAATTCAAGCATGTTAGGAGCTGAACTAGCCTGTGACCAAAAAATAAAAGTTGTTTCTCTACTCAAATACTACAACTTTGCTTTAGTGTACACATCCATGTAAAGGCTCTATGACAAAGCTCAACCTAAGTCAAACATACCACATTCAAATGATGACCTACACTACAATTATGACTTAGAGACCGAACTAGCCCTAGTCATGAATACCAAAGTTGTTCATAGTGACATTCTAAACATGATTAAGGTATTCCTAAGGTCACACAAGCATTTTGTACATTGGTTACACATAATACTTCCCAGGTCAACAAGCATATCATCACTTAGGAGCTTAATTAGATAAAGTGATCTACATGAACAATGTTCCATTAGTCATCCTAAGTGTAGCTAAGGTGTTTTAGTGACCAACATCAACCACTTACACTTATTCACACATGATCATAAGCATACACATAAGGAAACATGAAATAACAAGGCATGTTTCACATGTTTCAGTTGTAGGTTTCATATGTAAAAGCTCATATATGAATGCTTGATGATTATGCTCATGAAATGCAAGTAAAATTATGCAAGCCTAACACCTAGGGTGTTATAGCCCCTCCCCTTACAAAAATCTCATCCCGAGATTTGCAAGACATATCATTCTTTGAGAAAGGCGGGATAAGCCTCACGTAAGTAATCCTCCCGTTCCCATGTGGCATCTTGTTCACTGTGATTATTCCACACCACCTTGTAGAACTTAATGATCTTACTCCGTGTTACTCTTTCCATCTCTTCTAACACTTGGATTAGTTTCTCTTCATAGGTCAAATCCGATTAGAGCTCAATGTTGGTGGGTACAATGGCTTCCTCAGGTATGCGAAGACATCTCTTCAACTAAGAAACATGGAAGACATCAAATATGGCACTCATCTCTGGGGGAAGTTATAACTTATAAGCGACATTCCCCTTCCATTCAGTAATCTTGTATGGCCCTACATATCTAGGCGCAAGCTTTATTTTCACTCCAAATCTCTATACT
Organism: Miscanthus floridulus; assembly: GCF_019320115.1. Taxonomy (NCBI): domain Eukaryota; kingdom Viridiplantae; phylum Streptophyta; class Magnoliopsida; order Poales; family Poaceae; genus Miscanthus; species Miscanthus floridulus. Next base: position 56,305,859 of record NC_089598.1, on the reverse strand, counting down.
CCTTTCATGGGTGACACTTTCAAGTATACATAATCTCCCACTTCAAAAGTCTATGGTCTTCTTCTTTTATCAGCATAACTCTTTTGTCTTGACTGAGCTGCTTTCATATGCTGTTGGATAATGCGCACCTGCTCTTTAGCTTTGGTGACAAAGTCAATGCCAAAGTATCTTCTTTCACCGAGCTCAATCCAATTCAATGGAGTTCTATATTTTTTACCATACAAGGCTTCAAATGGAGCCATCTTGATGCTTGCTTGATAACTATTATTGTAGGAGAACTCGGCTAAAGGTAGCCATTTCTCCCATGAACCCTTGGAAGATATAACACAAGCTCTCAGCAAATCTTCTAAGATCTGTCTAGTAGTTTGTGGATGGTATGCTGAACTTCTGATTAGTTTAGTCCCCAAGGCCTAGTGCAAGTGTTCCCAGAAATGAGCTATAAACTGTGGTCCTCGTTCTAAGATTATAGTCCTGGGTATTCCATGTAGCCTCACGATCTAAGAAATGTACAACTTAGCGTACCTCCTAGCTAGATACCTTGTGTTCACCGGTATAAAATGTGTTGACTTAGTGAGACGATCTACAATAACCCATATTGAATTGTGACCTTGCTATGTCATTGGAAGGCCTGTGATAAAGTCCAAACTTACTTCTTCCCATTTCCAGCATTGAATAGGCAATGCCTTAAGTAATCCAACAGATTTCAAATGAATGGCCTTTACTCTACTGCAATTATTCCACCTAGCGACATAGGCGGCGATCTCTTTCTTCACCTTGGTCTACCAAAAATGGGTTTTCAAATCTTGATACATCTTGCTACTACCCAGATGGATAGACAATTTAGACAAATGAGCTTCAGCTAAAACTTGATTTCTAAGCTCACGGTCTTTCGGTACCATAAGTCGGTCCTCAAACCATAGCACACCTCTTTCATCTAATCTGAAATGCTTAGTTTCTTGCTCTTGCATCTTCCTCTTGATGTGAAATATACCTACATCTGTCTTCTATAGTTCTATGATTTTGCCCTCAAGTGAACAACTGATAGTGATATTGTGCAGCACAACAGGATGTAACAAATTAAATCCATCCTCCAATAATGCTTCCAAAGTGTTGCAATGAGATTTCCGACTAAGTGCATCTGCTACAACATTGGCTTTCCTGGGATGGTAGTGCACTTCTAAATTGTAGTCCTTGATCAACTCTAACCATCTTCACTGTCTCATGTTTAGCTCAAGTTGAGTGAAGATATATTTGACACTTTTGTGGTTAGTATATATATATGACATACATTGCCCAACAAATAATGTCTCCATATCTTTAATGCATGAACAACTGCTGCAAGCTCTAAATCATGCGTAGGGTAATTGACTTCATGTTTTCTCAACTGCCGAGAAGCATAGGCAATCACTCTTCCTTCTTGCATGAGCACACACCCCAAACCTATACCCGATGCATCGTAGAACACATCGAAAGGCTTTTCAATGTTGGGTTGTGCTAAAACAGGAGCTGTAGTTAATAGAGTCCTTAGGGTGTGAAAAGCTACTTCACACTTTGGTGTCCAATTGAACTTCTCATCTTTTTGAGGTAGTCTAGTCATGGGCTTAGCTATCTTGGAGAAACCTGGAATGAAACGATGATAATAACCTGCTAACTCTAAAAAACTCCAAACTTCATGAACCGAAGTCAGGGCCTTCCAATCCATGACCTCTTGTACTTTAGATGGGTCTACATAAATTCCCTCTCTCGATAAGATGTGACCCAAGAAAGGTATTTTGCTCAACCAGAATTCACACATGCTAAACTTTGCATATAACTTATGTTCCCTCAATCTAGACAGAATAATTCTCAGATGCTCTGCATGATCTGCCTCATTCTCCGAATAAATCAAGATATCATTGATAAACACAACCACGAACTTGTCGAGCTTGGGCATGAATACTGAATTCATCAAGTACATGAAATAGGTAGGAGCATTTGTTAGTCCAAAAGACATGACCATATACTCGTACAAGCCATACCTAGTGGAAAAAGTTATTTTAGGTATATCCTCTAGCCTAATCTTTATCTAATGATAGCCTAACCTTAAGTTAATATTAGAGAACACCTTTGCTTTTGCCAACTGATCGAATAAAATATCAATACGAGGCAAAGGATACTTATTTTTGATGGTCATAGCATTTAGTGGTTTATAATCCACACACATTCTCAAGGACTTGTCCTTCTTTACAAACAATGTTAGACATCCCCATGGAGATGAACTAGGTTGAATGAGACCTTTGTCCAATAGTTCTTGTAACTAAATTTTAAGTTCAGCTAGCTCATTTGGTGGCATCCTATAGGATCTCCTTGAGATAGGTGTCATGCCTGGCACTAACTCAATCTTAAATTCCACATCCCTATCAGGTGGTAAACCTAGTAACTCATCTAGGAATACATCAGAAAACTGACAAACCACTGGGATATCACACAGGGTAGTGGCATGGATAGCACAAGCCAAGTGTTGGAGTTCAAAATTTTAGGAAAGTGGGACTAGGAAAGCATTACCTCCCTTTGGTTACCTCAACATAATAGTATGAGTGCTAGTGTCAATGAGAACACCATGATTGCTCAACCAACTCATGTCTAATATCACATCTATGGATAATCTGAGCAATACTATCAGATCCATCATATACTCCCTCTCTTGTATAGAGATGAGCACATTTCTGACCATCTTATTTGTAGAGATAGTAGCCCTAGCTAAACTTATACTATAACCACCCTTGCTTACCTCAATTACTTTCTGATCATGTCTAGATGCAAATGATTGGCTCATAAATGAATGAGAAGCTCCAGAATCAAATAAAACAATGGCAGGATGTTTGTTAACAAGAAACATACTAGCAGTGACAACCTCTCCTGCGGGCACCTCTTCAATAGTGGTGTAGTGCACGTACCTAGGACATGCTTTAGGAATTGCCTATCTCTGATTGCCCTGGTTCTAATTGTTGTTCTTCTTAGGATGGGGCCTTCCTTGGCCCAATTACCCACTTGATTACAGTTGAAGAATGGCTAATTGCTCTTAGGTCCTACTGAGCTTCCTTGCCCTCCATTCTCCTTAGGTAAGGCAATGGTGAATGCCTTATGAAACATCATTTGAGGTTGGTTGGTCTAAGCTTTTGGTGGAGAAGGCCTAAACTTGGGTGTTGGTGGTCAAAACTGTGGCCTAGCTGCCACTAGAGCTCTAGACTAGGAAGACCCTAAGGCACCAGCCTCAGCTACCCTCTTATGGCCCTTTGCTACCGCATGTAGATTATTGAGGTTGTCCTGAGTCAATGCATCACTAATGAACTCATTGTAAGTAGTGCACCTTGAGTTGGCCATAGTTTTCATCAACTTAGTGCCAAGGCCTCTCTTGAAGCTTTTGATCTTATTTTCTTCAGTGTCAACAAAACCTAGGGCATAACAAGATAGATTGCTGAAAGCATGCATATACTCAGTAAGGGTCTTAGTCCCTTGTGTGAGCCACATGAGCTCAGCTGCCTTCATGTGCATCAACCCTAGGGGAATGTGATGTCCCCTAAAGGCTAACTTGAATTGCTCCCACGTGACCTATGCATTGGTAGGTAGAGAGGATAGGAAATGGGTCCACCATATCCCGACTGGTCCCTGCAGCTGATGGGACGCATATTCTGCCTTCTAATGTTTTGTGACCCTCAGTAGACGGAACTTTTGCTCAATAGTGTTGAGTCATTCATCCGCTTAGAGCGATTCTTCGGCCACCTTGAAGATAGGAGGCTTGGTGTCCAAGAAATCCTTGAAAGTGATGTACTGATTCATCTCAGGCCCCTATTGCTGTTGGTGGATGCGAGCCATGTTCTACGCAATGAAGCATAGGGTTTCCTCCATAGTCCTCTGACTTCCTAGAAATTGTGCAAAGAACTCATTAGCATATAGTGGTGGCGGTGGTGGTAAGTCACCGTCATTGCCCTCTTGGCTACTGCCTGCTCCAGCATGAGTGCGAGTCATCTGCAAAGTTGCAACAATAAGTGATTATTGGATGATGTCAAGAGATTGCACATGAATTGTATAATCATGCCAAACTAAAATTACTGGAGAGAATCTTAAATTCATACAATAAATAGAGGCATAATAATTCATTCTCGCAACATGACATCACCAATTTGACCACTTATCGGGCTCATAGCGCGTTAACATACAAGTCATAATTACTAGTAAGATGAAACTGAAATTTCATTAATGTTCAACCCAACATGAAATAACATGAAAAGTACCAATATTACATGAAAGTCAACTCACAAATACCAAACTTCCACTACAAGTTCATTACATAAATAGCGGGGATACATCTAGCGCTTCAACTAGTCACTAGGCGACTCTAATCTTCATTATGGTCACTGTCGAGGTCGGAGATACGATCATCCTCATTCTCTGGCTCCACTTCTTCCTCATCCTAGGCATCATCTTCTACTAACATTTCTGGATCTTCATCTTCCTCATCAAGGATCGAGTGCAGTTGGTTGTTCAGATAATGCACCTCATGCTAAAGATCCATCACTACATGCTGGGCCTATGCAAGCTGCTGACGCAAGTCCCTCTCAGCATGGTCATGCATGATGCTCATAGTGTGGGTCCTATCTCATTCTGCTTTTGCTAAAGTGGCATGGTCGTTGTTCGCTAGGTTTCGTTGGCGCATAGCTATGAATGCCTCGGCACAGGCGGCCTCCAGCTGCTCCTGCAGTCCTGCTAACATTGCTTGATCATCTTCTCTTGCCTCCTAGGTGGCAGCTCTCTGTTGATCCACTTGCTCCATTTGGGTGTGGAGATTTCCCAAAGCTACATAGGCTTGATCGGTTTCCCATCGAGCCTCACTTGCTGTCGTTTTGTGCTTGCGCACATGCTTCTTGAGCTTACATTGTGCAACTTCGGCTCTCATGAGCTTATCCATGCAAGTGGTATAGGACTCCTGCTAGAAGTCCCTGGTGTCCTGATGAGTGTAGAGCATCTTCATTACTATAAACATGGCGCGCATAGTGGGACTAGAAATGTTTGCCCACTCATCCCGATCTCAGATCAACACATTGCGATTGTGCTATGCCCATTCTATTATGGATGGATCCACCTAAGGAAAAACACTAGCGGCACTACCGGTAAGTTCATCCCCATGCTGCTGACAGATCTGACCCAGTACCTCAAAGGCTACTACTTGGGCAGCTTCCTAAGGAGTTCTCCCTTCAGATTCCGCTTTCCATTCCTGCTAGAAGGGTGCTTGAGTACGAGCTGGTATGGTTAGCCACACTTCACACCATGGCTGTCCCACCAGGTATACTTCATTCTAGTGATAGAGGGGGCAATTCATAATACCCCGCATAGTGCAAGACCCTCCAAAGCAGAGCAGAAGTTCCAAACATCAATAGGAAACTCTTACTTCCAGCCAGTGCTGCCATCTGTACCAACAACATATGCAACTCTCATGAGACAAAGTCATAATGGATAAGAGTTACATAACCGAGTAAGAGATCTATAAGAGGAGGAACAATGCAAGTATTAAATAATGATTTATCATGATGCATGCACGTTCCGTATGTCCTCACAAACTTAGGAAAATTTATTTCTAACGACATACATGGTGGCATACATATGTTCTCTCATATATAGCATAGCTAGTCGGGCTACATGTTTCGCTGTTAGCGTACCTGCATAAAAGTTTCATTTTAGCCCAACCCCACAATTATATGTGCAGAATGTAAATCTAGGCTCTAGGTTGTAATCTAAATACTTCCATATATGTATATCCATATATATATTTCCATATCAAAGCTACCCAATGACAATTTATTACCCACAATTAAATGTGCACCATATACACATGCAAGCATGCATACACAACCATACCAAAGCTAGCTCTCCCCGACCGCACGCTCACATCTTGTGGTTATGCCACTCATCAACTTACCTTCTTACCTTGGCGTAGAGGCATTTGATACATACATTACCACTCAAATGAATGGCATCCATACAATAGCACGCTGTATGGACGACGAAAGTAAAAAAAACCCATGTTAGTACTAAATAGCCACCTAAGAATCCTTAACTGGGCATAAGGAAAGTGATCACTGGCACACTTTAGATTTCAACTCTAGGTTTCAAATACCTATTTATATAGCTATTAGTTCCTAGAAACTAGTTCTAGAAAACAAAAACCTTTGTTTTAAATACCCATATGGCAATTAATGTTGAATCTTGCTCTGATGCCAGCTATCGCAAAACTGACCAATTTATAAGAGCACAAGTACAATGGCAGCCCACAAGTGGTCGCACTATCATACTTGAGCCCATCTAAACCCGGTAGTCCATCGAGTACCACGATGGGTCTCAATAAATGATCCACATACAACCAAGATCGTACATGATTCAACATACATGTCACATGTTACAGAAAGTTCACAAATACAGTTCATTCATCAAAGTACGAGATAGAGTTATTACAAACCAAGTTCGATAGATAGTAGCGGAAGCAAATTAAAGTTCGAAAGTAACATTTGCAACATAGTTCAAATACAGTGCCAACACATGATCACCATCCACAAAAGCATATAAGAGGTATTATTAAAGATGCCTGCCCAAGGCTCACTCCTCATCCACGGCGGGATACAATCAGTTCTTGCAATAGCTGTGATAGACGATACCATCTGCAACAATAGGAAGAAACCCCTGAGTACGAGAAGGTACTCAGCTAGACTTACCTGTCATAAACTAAAAATAAATTGCTCCAAGGATTATGCAAGGCTTTATAAGTGGAGGTAGCTTGACAACATTTTTGCATAAAAGCGATTAACTCAGTTATATAGTTGTACTTAGGTCATCAAGTTAATTATAGCTATTCATCTCTAGATTAGCAACTATCATGTGTCAAACATGTGATAAATCATTTTAGGAGCATACAATAGTAGCCATAGCCGGTGTAGTAATTCCATATTTATCCGAACCATCACATTCAATAGTACAATTACTACGATGTTGGGACTAGCCAAGTTTCTCACTATCTGGGAGAGATGGCGATTCAAATCGATTTAAACCAGCTAGGAATTTATTCCTAACACAAACATAGGCAGACCCGATCAATGGTCACCTTAGGTTACCTTTGGTACAACTCAAGTCCACATTTCGCGGGTTCACCCAACGTCGCACAATCAAGGACAACCAACTACCAGGACGTTCAGACCTAGCCTACCCTTAGGTTCACATCTGGCTCCTCGCAAATCCTTTCTACCATCCAGAGTGTGCACTCTAATAGAGTGGGGCCTATCTTGAGTTGAGCTACTCGGCTTCTTGGTCAGAACGAGTTATCTGGCGAGCTAAGTGATAGGCATGCATTCAATCTTATCAAAAAAACGCCAACAATGGTACGGTCCTTAATCGGCATAGACGGAATCACTTGGGTCAACCTACACATAGGCTCCGCCTAGCCTCCAGTTACTTTACCCCATGGTTCTTTTCCACGATAGCAAATATAGACAACCGTGCTTCGGTATCCACCTATATCTCGTAGGTGACAAGAAATCACCCGACTTCGACCGGTCTAAGCATGGCTAAGCATATATTTGATCCTAGACCTACATAGGGTTAAAGGTGTATATATCTAGACAAGGTAGTTCCATGCATCAAGTGTTTCCAATCAACTCTTATAACCTAATGCATCAAACATAAAGGACTCAAGTAGTATTTTGTAAAAGACTGGGAGACTTAGAATGCCCCAGGGCTTGCCTTTGAGAAAGGAGGTGGGTCGGTGATCAGGGCACTTAGGGAGCTCTTCTAGAGTCTGCTCCTCTTCTCCTAGAGCTATGGCTTGAGGAGTCTCCTATTGATCCCCTTCCTCTTCTTCGTTGAATTCCAGCAATGTTATCTCCTCAATCGATCCTATATGCATGATCATAGAATAAGATATTGTGAATGCATGTATGACGACACATATAATATGATAAAACATGATGAATGCATCTTTGTAAGTATTTTCAATAGCATGGTGTTAATGTAATAACAAGTGCATCCCATTCTACCGAGTAGGTGCATATCTCTTCTCTATTACTTAAGCAAACATTTCTGCAATTCATTTACCGAACTACAAAACAACAGCTATTTGTTTTAACCATAACTGGAGTTATATACATCAAAATTATATGGTTGTGGACATTCTAGAAAGATTATGAAATTGTCTACAACTTTATTTTAAAATTCTTAAGGTGATTCAACAGTTATCTTGGTCAAACAATTCAGTTAATCAAATCTATCCTGAGAGCAAACAATTAGGACAGCAAACTTCTAACAGCCAAAACTATTAAACACTAAGGCCTATAACCATGAAACTTTAACACAGGGTAGATTAGTAAGTTATCTACAACTTTGTTATTAACAAGTTTTACATAAAAGGCCATTACAGACATGAAATCATCCACACAACAGAAACTATACATGCAACCATCTATTTGAATTACAAAGAAACAATTAATTAGTTGCATACAACCAATTGATTCTAAGCCTTACTATGAACATCAACAGTTACTTTGCATCATAAGCACCATAGAAAACATCATGGTCAATCATAATTTAATTACTTAAATGCCTTTATTAATTTAATTAAATAATTAGGGGAAATAACAAACATACACCAAATGTCCACAATAAATTCACATAACATTACAGTAGCTTCCTAGTGCTCACAATAGATTACTGTGAAAATTTCATACCATTTTCACATGTGTAACATCCTACGCAAAAATGACAAGCAAGCAAGGTCTATTTTAGTGAAAATACTTAACCCTATAGAAAAATGTCAAACAACAGATTATATATTTTTCCTAGCTTCATATTAGTGCCATACTACTGTACAAAAATTGCATAGCAATATGTTACATATTTTTATCCCTATAATTTTCCTAAGAAAATACCATTTATTAATAGATAAATAGAAAGATCATATTTCAATCAGGTTTACTACAAGTTTAATATTTTTCCTAGCTATAGCATGTCAATACAAGACTAGCAAAATTGGAATCATAATTTTATCACATCCCTAGCTCAAGTTACACATTTTACAAAATTATAAACATTCAAAAAGCACTTATCTAGCTATATTTTATTCACCAACACAAATACTAGAAATTGTACATCTCATATTTTTATAAAATACTACACTTCATAAGGAACACAACAAGATTTGGTTCACAAAAAATGGACATCTACAACTCAACTTATGATTTTTCAAAGTTAGTACCAAAATCTGTGAAAGAATTAACAGAAACCCTAACTAGTAGTCGCTGACAGAGGGGACCCACGGGTCAGCGGGGTCCACCCATTAGTGAGCCGAGGCAGAGCACGATGGTCGGCCAGCGTTATCTCGCTGACGGCGAGCACTCTGGCGAAACTAACCACACCATCGTGATCTACACACCAACCCGCATCTACTAACATAGGTAGTGGTGCTACGCTACGGTACGCTGGACGTATCCGGCCATGGCAAGGCCAGGCAAGGAACGCACGAGCTCTGTGGTGATGATGTGACCCTATTACAACTACCTAGGCTAGGCAAGGTGCTCTGATGAGATCTACCCCCATGCGTGGTGGCATGGCAGTGAGAGCGCGACGGCGCTGGTCATCATGTTCCGCATCGGCGAGGCAACCAATGACAGTAACGTCATGCTACCGGCTAGACTACACCCTGACTAATCCCTAACGCAACAAAGGTGAAGGAACGCATGCTGAAGTTGAGTAGTGGTGAGCTCACCATGGAGGAGGCCATGGAAGCTGAGCTCTCCAGCGAGGATGGAAACGGCGATTTTGACCTCACCGTAGCTCGTCTGGCGCTACAACCATGTCGAGGAGGTAGAGGGGAATATGGCAAAGCTATCTACAAGATGGAGGCGGCAATGGTGTGGTGGAGCAGGTGATAGGTGATGGCAGAGCTGCTTGATTGCTTGGCGGCGCTCGGTTCTCCACGGCTAGCACGAGAGAAGGCAGTGGAGAGGAAGAGAGTGAGCGTGTGAGTGAAAGAGCGGGCGCACGGCTTTGCAGATAATTTGCACCAGCGCACTACTGTGAGGGCCTAATGTTGGTCAGTGGTGGCCATGTGGCGGCCTATCTCTACCCACGGTCGGCCATGACACGGCGCGAGCGCCCGATGATGAGCTTGACAGTGAGTTTTCAATCCCTTTTAAATCAAAAACGGTGGCGAATTAGTGCACAATATTAAAACAAGATTTGTAGAGCTATGTACTAGATACAAATTTGATTTAGAAATCAAAGTCTAATTATCAATGGTTAGGGAGTTATATCATCACAAAGTCAGTTGCGTCGCACTATCAGTTCAAATGACTTGCAAAATTTCCTAAGTGCTAAAAACAGTGAAATGTTGATTCTTGTGAGCCAAATTCAAGCATGTTAGGAGCTAAACTAGCCCATGACCCAAAAATAAAAGTTGCTCTACTCAAATACTACAACTTTGCTTTCATGTACACATCCATGCAAAGGCTCTATGACATAGTTCAACCTAAATCAAACATACCACTTTCAAATGATGACTTACACTACAATTATGACTTAGAGACCAAACTAGCCCTAGTCATGAATACCAAAGTTGTTCATAGTGACATTCTAAACATGGTTAAGGTATTCCTAAGGTCACACAAGCATTTGATACATTGGTTACACATAATACTTCCTAGGTCAACAAGCATACCATCACTTAGGAGTTTAATTAGATAAAGTGATCTACATGAACAATGTTCCATTAGTCATCCTAAGTGTAGCTAACGTGTCTTAGTGACCAACATCAACCACTTACACTTATTCACACATGATCATAAGCATACACATAAGGAAACATGAAATAACAAGGCATGTTTCACATGTTTTAGTTGTATGTTTCATATGTAAAAGCTCATATATGAATGCTTGATGATTATGCTCATGAAATGCAAGTGAAATTATGCAAGCCTAACACCTAGGGTGTTACACATGACACATGAGACCTTAAAATGAAAATTGTTTCTATTCACCCTTTCAGAGGGGGCAAAACAATGGTATGCTCATACCGTTAGAAGTGTAAATGGAGATTGGGATGAATTTTGAGACAAATTTTGTCTCGCTTTCTTCCCTATTTCTAGGATTATCACTCTTCATCTAGAAATCCTTACTTTTCAACAAAAGGAGAAGGAAACTTTAGGAGCAGCCTGGGTAGGGTTTTCAAATTTAATCACATTTGGCCTAGATTTGTCTATGCCTAACCATGTTCTTCTACAACACTTCCATTATGGCCTTAGCAAAGAAGTTGCCCTTTTCCTCGATATCTCTTTAGGAGATTCATTCTCACATAAAACCATTAGTGAGGGGAATGTTGTCCTTGACAAAATCCTTGAAAACACCCCATACACTGGCGTATATGATGAATTCCCCAAAGAAGATGATGAGCCAAGCCTTGAGCCAAAAGAGAAGGAACACACAACCGAATTAGAAATTCTAATTGATTCTTTGCATAATTTGGTTGCTAAAAAACCTCTCATTGAGGGAACACAAAACCAACTAGAGGATGATGAAACATCTCCTTTAGAGTTTCCCTTTGAATTTGAGGAAGATATCTTTGAAGATTATGGAAATACCTCAAATTTGTCTGTCCAAGCATGACCTCTAGCACAAACCACTTCATCTGACCTGCACAAAGAATTGGTCCACATAGAACACATCAACAGGCTCACATCAGTCATAAGTTATGAATGGCTGACAGAAGCGAAGTTACCTCCTGAGGTAGATCGAATCACCTCCCCTTCAACCATTCTTTTGTGCGAAGTTAGGGGTCCGCTATGAAAATCCACTATAATCCTTCCATCGGGATAAACTTTATTTCAAATGCATTAGCTGATACTCTTTACCCCGACACATCCTTAACCCCATCTCAAAAACTTCTACAAAGTCCATCAGGATTTATTCTTGAAAGCTATGGGGTCTTAAGGACTATTCCTATCACAATCAATAACTCTGGAATATGTCTAGATTTTCACATTTATGACATCTCAGAGATTCCTCTCTTGATTGGTAGACTGATCATGAGACTTCTTAAGGAAAAACTACTATGAGGTCATTTAGACTTCAAGGTTAGGAATTCCACTATTGCCATTCCTCTTGCTCATTCTGTTAACACGATGGTGGAACCCAAACCTGAACAAGACTCCATTAGGAAGTTTTAATGGCGTCTCTAGAAGAGATGGCTCAACCTGCCCTCGATGATGAACACTTTGTTCAAGAAGAGGAAGAGCTAGCAGAGCCCATTGAGCTCGATAAAAATGAGCAGCCATTACCTCTTTCAATTGAGCTAAAACCTCTCCCACTTGGCCTGAAATATATCTTTCTTCACAGTAATCAGGAAGCCCTGGTAATCATCAGTGATAAGCTCTCCGATGATGAAACACAAAAGCTTATCACCATTCTTCAAAGACATAGATCTATTATAGGCTACTCACTCCAAGACCTCAAGGGCATTAGCCCCACTCTTTGTACTCATTGCATCCCTATCGAGCCTAATTGCACACCTTCAAGGGAGCCACAGCAGAGACTTAACAACGCTAGAAATTATTAAGAAAGAGGTCCTTAAACTTCTGCACGCTAGGATTATCTATCCCATGCCCAATAGTGAGTGGGTTAGCCCGGTTCAAGTCATGCCAAAGAAAGGAGGTATGACAGTCATTAGAAATGAGAACAATGAACTCATTCCTCAATGAACTATCATTGGGTGGCGTATGTGCATTGACTACCATAAATTTAACAAGGCTACAAAGAAAGATTACTTCCCATTACCCTTCATTGATGAAATGTTGGAATGGCTTGCAAATCACTCTTTCTTTTGTTTCCTTGATGGGTACTTTGGGTATCATCAAATCCCAATCCACCCAAATGACCAAAGTAAGACTCCTTTCACATGTCCATATGCAACTTATGCATACCGACAGATGTCGTTTGGGTTATGCAATGCTCCATCTTCTTTCCAACGATGCATGATGTCCATTTTCTCTGACATGATCAAGAAAATCATTGAGGTATTCATGGATGACTTTATTGTCTATGGCAAAACCTTTGATGATTGTTTGGAGAATTTAGACAAGGTCTTACAATGGTGTGAAGAAAAGCACTTAGTCCTAAACTGAGAGAAATGCAATTTTATGGTTCGGGAAGGAATTGTGCTAGGACACAAGGTGTTCGAGCATGGGATAGAACTAAAAAGGGCAAAGATTGAAGTTATTGAACAACTCCCACCTCCCACGAATGTGAAAGGAATCCATAGTTTTTTGGGACATGTGGGGTTCTACAGGCATTTTATTAAAGACTTTTCTCAAATTGCTAGACCCCTGACTACTCTCCTAGCTAAGGATCCACCTTTCATTTTTAATGATGAGTGCCATGAAGCCTTTCAAATCCTTAAAAAGGCACTCATCTTAGCTCCAATTATTCAACCACCTGATTGGAAGCTTCCTTTTGAGATCATGTGTGATGCTAGCGACTTTGCGGTTGGAGTTGTTTTAGGCCAAACCAAGGATAAGAAGCATTATGCCATATCCTACGCTAGCAAAACCTTGGCTGGACCATAGCTCAACTATGCTACCACTGAAAAAGAGTTGTTGGATATTGTCTTTGCTATAGATAAGTTTAGATCTTACTTAGTGGGGGCAAAGGTAATCATTTATAAAGATCATGCTGCTCTCAAGTACCTCCTCACTAAGAAAGATGCTAAGCCTTGGCTAATTCGATGGATCCTTTTACTCCAAGAGTTTGACATAGAAGTTCAAAATAAAAAGGGAGTAGAAAACTCGATAGCCGACCACTTGTCTAGGCTTCAGTACATGGAAACACATGAGTTACCCATCAATGACTACCTAAGGGATGACACCCTGCTCAAGATAACAGACTCTAATCCATGGTATGCAAACATCATGAACTTTATAGTGGTAGGCTATATTCCATCTGGTGAGAATAAAAGAAAGTTGATCCATGAGAGTCGTTTTCACCTATGGGATGAGCCATATCTATACCGAGTTTGTTCCGATGGATTGTTGAGAAGATGTGTCCCTATGGCTGAGGCTACCAAGATTATGGAGAGATGTCATGCCTCACCATATGGATGACATTATGGAGCATTCTGGACAAATGCCAAGATCTATCAAAGTGGCTTTTTCTGGCCAACAATATATCAAGATGCACAGGAGTTTGTCAGAAGATGCCACCGATGTCAAAAACAAGGGAACATCAACTCACGAGATGCGATGCCTCTCATGAACAATCTCCAAGTAGAACTCTTTGATGCGTGGGGGATTGATTTTATGGGGTCGGTCCCCAAGTCCTAGAAATGCGAGTATATCTTGGTGGCTATGGACTATGTATCCAAATGGGTAGAAGCAATACCATGTCAAACTGCCGATTCAAAACATGCTAAGAGAATGTTTCATGGAGTCATATTTCCCCACTTTGGTACACCTCGGATGGTTATAAGTGATGGAGGATCCCACTTCATAGATAAAGTCTTCTATAAGTAACTAGCGGAACATGGAGTTCGTCATAACATTGCAACGCCATACTATCCCCAAACTAGTGGTCAGGCAGAAATGTCTAACAAATAAATCAAGAATATTTTGCAAAAGACTATGGATGAAATGGGTAAGGGATGGAAGGACAAACTCCCTAATGCACTTTGGGCTTACTGAACTGCATACAAAACACCCATAGGCATGTCACCTTATCAGCTTGTATATGGAAAAACATGTCATTTGCCTGTTGAGTTGGAATTCAAGGCCCACTGGGCAATCAAGAAATGGAACATGGATCTCCACCTAGCTAGCAAGAATCATCAGATGCAATTATCTGAGCTTGAAGAATGGAGAGAAAAGGCTTATCACAACCCCAAGATTTACAAAGAAAGAACAAAAAGATGGCATGAAAAGAGAATCTAGCACAAGGAGTTCAAGCCCGGAGACAAAGTTCTACTATTCAATTCAAGAGTAAAGCTCTTTGGACATGGTAAACTATAGAAGTAAGTGGGATTGACCTTTCAAGGTCGTCGACACTTCAACTCATGGGGCCATCACCATACAAGATGATACAGGTAACACCTTTAAGGTAAATGGCCAACGTTTGAAGGTTTATTTTGAGCCACAAATTAATATGGTTGAGAACTTGATGTGATTGAGTTCATAGAATTCTTACATTAAAAACTCAAACCTTTTCCTTAATATAAAATTTTGGAAATTTAAATTTTGTCTTCATTTGATTTTAGTTAAAATTTTGCAGTTGAATAAATATTGACTCTCTGGTGTCTCTCACTAGAAGAGTCCCTTTTTGTTTTCACCATTTCTGTATATGAATAAAATCCAGGTATAGTTTTGGAGAAGTGTGGGGTCGTGTCAACTCCCAATGATGAACAAATGCAATGAAGCATATCATGAACTGGTGAAGGAGTCTGCACACAACTTCTAGAATTTGGTCTGATCCTTGTCCACTTGTTCATATGCTCATTCCCTGTTTTGCACTTGTTTAAACTGTAACACCACCCTGAGCGCAAGAATCAGCTTGATAGCTATTTTGGTTATGGAGATATGAAAATCACAAGGCAATTCATCTATGCTGTTTGGAACTTGGAGTTGTTTCTCTTGTGCACTATTTTCGACTAAGTGAGCTATAGAATTTGGAAAAGTGTTCTATAAGGAAGTTATGGAGAATTTTATAAGCTTTCCAACGATATAATCTACAACTTCATTTGATTAATAGAATGAGAGTTACAGTTGTTTTACTACGCTGTTGTTTTCCTGCTCGCGAGGAATTCTAGATTTCTTGTTCTTGCCCATACACAAGAGTATCATTGGGATGACGGAACGTCTTGATATTAGTTAACTCATCTAGAAGGAGATGCAAGCTATACTTTGGTGTCCCCTAGTCTATCTTTTTTAAGGGGGGTAGCCAAGATGAAGAATTTACAAGATGAAGTGTCCTATGTTCTAGTTTGTGCAATAGAAGTGTGGTGGTACCCAGAGATGTGAAAGAAGTTCGGAGTCTCAATGAGGTTTGGTTAAAGGTTCAATGAAGGTTTATCCAAGATCATCAAGATTTTGGTAGAGCTACCGGAGAAGTTTTTAAGTTAGTTTGGATCAAAAGACCTCAGGTAAATGTTTGAAGGAGTCCAAGAAGAGGTTGAAGTAAAATCTAAGAATTAGCTTTGCTAGATCTGGACAAAAGTTTCATATCTACAATGATGCACCTTGTTAGGGAGTGGAATGTGTCCTTATACGAGAAGAAAAAAAGTGGCTTGTTCATTAAGTCCATTAAGGAAGCGTGAGTTGAACTACCTAACATGCATCTAGAGTTATCCATTATGGAGCATGGAAGTAATATCTTCTTGGAAGTAAAAGTGACATCTAGAAGGATCAAAAGAATCTAAAGGACATCTTCACTAAGTTGGTCTTGAGCTTGGGATATTCTTGTTGGAATGAAATTGATTATGACTTGGAAAAGTGCTATCACCTGGAGAAGCAGAAGTCACAGCCGATGCCCTTAGCAATGGAAAGTTGTGCTAAGAAGGTTTGGGTGACACCAAGGACTAAGAATTGTATTCCAAGTTTGAGTAACTTGACTGGAATCATTAATGTTTTAAAGATTGGTAGTAGAATTTCCTTTTGACCAAGAAATTCATAAGGTTTCGTTAGAAGGTGAATATTTTAAGAAAAAGGAAAGGTGATCTAGTGATTGGAGTACCTGTCGGAATATCAGAATCAGTTTGGCAAGATCAACAGGTATGCAAAGTAAAGTGGGATCCTTATCGAGAAGATGGAATTACACAAGGAAGTAGAGAAGAATTCAAAGACCGAGTATCTCTATCTCCCCGTCGACGTCTTTTGAATCTCGGGGATGAGATTCATCTTAAGGGGGTAGAATTGTAACACCCTAAAATTGACCTCTTTTGAAAATAGGATTAAAATGATTCAATTCTGTATTTTTGTGTTCATAAAATATAGGAAAATAAAATTTTTCATTTAATTAAAATTCATCATAAGGTTTAGCAACATGTTTGTGCATACATGCCCTTGCATTTGATGTATTTGAATGAGTGGTTTTGAATCAAGATTCAAAATGGTTTAAATTGCTTTTGGAAATAAATTAAAAATGGCTTTGGAGTAAAACAAAAGAAGGAAAAAGAAAGTTTGAGTTATTGCATTGGGTAATTTTCCTAGCTATTTGATATCCTGGATTCCTTGATACCTTTAGGTTATTGCATTGGATAGTATGATGCTAGTGCTCAACTACAACTATGATCTTATAACTTGACTAATGTAATATGCAATAAACATTAAAAGATGCTTTTTAGCAACATGGAACAAGGGGGTTAGAGCATTGGGTTGTTCTATGGTGCTCTAGATTCCTATCCCTAAGGACTTATCTATAAGTGATCATCCGGGACTTGCAGTACAGCTGTGAGGGCTACACGGCTCTGGCTTTAGCTCAGTATGAGAACCTTTTCTAGCTTGTTAGTGGTCACCTTAATTGGTGTAAGAATGGCTTGACAAATCGGGAATAGTGTGGCCTCTATCCCCTTGAGTATAGGTTGCATGTCATTTGTCCCATCGGGAAGGGGGGCTCTATATCTGTTTGCCGAGTGAATCTAATGGCCCTAACTTTTTTGACGAACCTTTGAAAGGATTCAAAGTGAACCCTACCGACCTTCCTTGGTAGTGGGTCAAGAGGCTAATTACCTCGGGCGAAAGGGTAAATCACGACTCATAGTGAAAGTGTACAACCTCTGTAGAGTGTGAAACTGGTATATCAGCCGTGCTCACGGTCACGAGCAGCCTTGGAACATTTATGGAATAGACGATAAACACTAATGATACTAATGATAAAGATGCTCACTAATGATTATTGTTTATACTATTCATTATTCATGTTTACCTGATCATGTGTTTATATGGGCTTGTGAATAAACTTGTTGCCACCTAATTGCTAAAAGATGACTCATTAAAAGCTAATCGCAGTTAACCAGTGTCAGCCTTTTGAGCCTCATGAACCCCATGTTATATTTGTTGAGTACGACATGTATTTATGCTTGCTTTATTTTTTAAATATTTGGATGAAAATCCAGAATTGTAACACCCTAAAATTTGCCTCTTTTGAAAATAGGATTAAAATGATTTAATTCTATATTTTTGTGTTCATAAAATATAGGAAAATAAAATTTTTCATTTAATTAAAATTCATCGTAAGGATTAGCAACATGTTTGTGCATACATGCCCTTGCATTTGATGTATTTGATTGAGTGGTTTTGAATCAAGATTCAAAATGGTTTAAATTGCTTTTGGAAATAAATTAAAAATGGATTTGTAGTAAAAGAAAAGAAGGAAAAAGAAAGTTTGAGAATAAAAGAAATTAAAAAGGTTGTAAAATTTATTTTTGAGAACTTACCAAAATTTTTCATTTTTATTTGAATTAAAAAGTGCAATTGAAATTCTATTCAAACTTGATTTGGTTTACATTTGAATTGGATTTGAAAAGAAATTAGAAAAGGAAAAAAATGAATTTTCCTTCTCTATTTCTCTTCCCCCGCTTTTGGCCCACTCGGCTTGCTCCTTTCGTGTCGGCCTAGCTTCCGTGGGCCGCCGTTCTCCTCCCCCCCCCGAAGGCCTACTCCTCTTCCTTCGCGCATCGGCCCCACAAGGCAGACCGAGGCCTAGCTCCTCCAGCTCCCTCCCACGCGCCTCGGCCCAACTCGTGCAGGCCAGCCCAGCAAGCACTGACCCACGCCGCTCTCCCTCCCATGGTGACTGCGCGCTGGGCCCCTCACTCACCGACACCGACCGATGGGACCACCCTATCAGCTCCATCCCCTCCACCAGCTTGTGACCAACACAGACTCCACCATCGCCGTCTGACTCTGGTTCCACCACGAGCTCTGTGCCGTGCCTCCCAAGATGTTGACCCTCATAAATACCGGATGCCCGTGCCCACCACTACCTACCCCACGCCCTATGTTGCACTGCCTTGCCTCGAGCAAGCCTAGCGCCGCTGCCCAGATCCCGCCGCGTGGTGCTTGACGCCGCCGAGTTGCCTCCACAGCTTCACCTCCGACCTCAGCCTCTACTGAGCTATGTGTGGATGTAAGAAATCTTTTGAAGTCGTCTTCCCCTCGCTCTCCCACTCTCAATACCTAGCGCGACTTCACCATCGAAGCCAAGCCATCGAATCACGTGTGCCGCCATCCCCGTCCTTCCCTAGCTTTAACCTATACCTCGATAAAGTTAGCTGTATCCTTATCGACCTCCCCATGCTATTCATTGAAGAAATCAAGCCCAGACTCGCCACCTGGGAGTACTCCAGCGAGGTGCTCTATTTCTGGCCATGGCTGCCCACCGTCTTCGTCCTATTCCTATCGCAGAACCGACCAATTTATAAGAGCATAAGTACAATGATAGCCCGCAAGCGGTCGCACTGTTATACTTAAGCCCATATAAACCTGGTAGTCTATCGAGTACCACAACAGATCTTGATAAATGATCCACAAACAACCAAGATCATACATGATTCAACATACATGTCACATATTACATAAAGTTTGTAGATACATTTCCATCATTAGAGTATGAAATAAAGTTATTCCAAAACAAGTTTGATAGATAATAGCGGAAGCAAATTAAGTTTGAAAGTAGCATTTGCCAACATATTTTAATACAGTGCCGACATACAATGACAGTCCACAAAAGCATATAGAGGGATTAGTAAAGAAGCCTGCCCAAGGCTTACTCCTCATCCACAACGGGATAGAAGCAACTCTTATAATATCCATGATATACTGTGCCTTCTACAATAATGGGAATAAAACCCTGAGTATAAGAAGGTACTCAGCTAGACTTACCCATCATAAACTAGAAATAAATTGACTCCAAGGAGTATGCAAGGTTTTATAAGTGGAGGTAGCTTAACAACATTTTGCATAAAAAGCGATTATCTTAGTTATACAATTATACTTGGTCATCAAATTAATTATAGCTATTCATCTCTAGATTAGCAACTATCCTATGCCAAACATGTAGTATATCATTTTAGAGCATACAATACTAACCATAGCCGGTATAGTAATTCCATGTTTATTCGAACCATCACATTCCATAATACAATTACTACGATGTTGGTACTAGCCAAGTTTCTCACTATTTGGGGGAGACGGCGATTCAAATCGATTTCAACCAGCTAGGAATTTATTCCTAACACAAACCCACCCTTCCCCCATCGGGGTTGCGTCGGGTCACCTTTGGTACAACTTAGGTACACATTTCATGGGTTCGTATAGCACTGCACAATCAGGGACTGACAGTAGCCAGGTCGCTCAAGCCATGCCTGCCCACGGTCCCAAACCAGGTCGCTGAGGTCATGCTTGCCCACGGTCTATTGATCCGCTCCCCAGAAAGGGCACACAAGAGAATGAGGACCGGCCTGAGTTGAGCTACTTGGCTTCGTGGTCGGAATAAGTTATCCAGCCAGCTAAGTGAGAGGCATGCATTCAATCTTGTCAAACAGCGCCAACAATGGTATGATCCTTAATCGACACAGACAGGGATAGATCCACACCCAAGACCTCCATATCTTATTGCTACTCTATTAACATCTCGCCTAGTCTCCATTTACATTACCCCATGGTTCTTTTCCATGATATCAAATATAGCCAACCGTGCTTCGGTATCCCCTATATCTCACAGGTGATAAGAAATCACCTGACTTCTATCAGTCTAAGCATGGCTAAGAAGATATTTGATCCTATACCTACACAGGGTTAAAGGCATATGTATCTAGACAAGGTAGTTCCATGCATCAAGTGTTTCTAGTCAACTCTTATAACCTAATGCATCAAACATAATGGACTCAAGTGATATTTTGTAAAACACTGATAGACTTAGAATGCTCTAGGGCTTTCCTTTGAGAAAAGAAGTGTGGCGGTGATCTAGGCACTTAGAGAGATCTTCTGGAGTATGCTCCTCTTCTTCAAGAGCTACGGCAGGAGAAATCTCCTACTAGTCCCCTTCCTCTTCTTCGTTGAATTCCAGCAACGTTATCTCCTCGGTCGATCCTATATGCATGAATATGGCATAAGATATCGTGAATGCATGTATGATGACAAGTACCATATGGTAAAAAGTGATGAATGCATCCTTGCAAGTATTTTCAATAGCATGGTGTAAAGGTAACAACAAGTGCATCCTATTTTACTGAGTAGGTGCATATCTCTTCTTGATTACTTAATCAAACACTTTTGCAATTCATTTACTAAACCACAAAATAGCAGCTATTTGTTTTACCCATAACTGGAGTTATATATATCGAAATCATATGGTTGTGGACATTCTGGAAAGCTTATAAAATTGTCTACACCTTTATTTTAATACTCTTGAGGTGATTCAATAGTTATCTAGGTCAAACAAATCAATCAATCCAATCTATCTAGAAAGTAAATATTTTAGACAGCAAACTTGTAACAGCTAGAACTCTAAAACCCTAAGTCCTATGCCAGTAAATATTTAACACAAGGTAGATTAGTAAGTTATCTACAACTTTGTTATTAACAAGGTTTACAGCAAAGACCATTATCCACATGAAATCATCCACACAATCAAAACTATACATGGAGCCTTGTATTTGAATTATAAAGTGATAATTAGTTAGTTGCATACAATCAATTGCTACTAAGCCTTACTATTGACATCAATAGTTACTATGCATCATAAGAACCATAGAAAATATCATAGTCAATCCCAATCTATTCATTTAAATGCCTTTATTAATTTAATTAAATAATTAGGATAAATAATAAACATACACCAAAGCTGCACAATAAATTATCATAAAATTACAGTGGACTCCTAATGCTCACAATAGGCTACTATAAACATTTTATACCATTTGCATATGTATAACATCCTATGTAAAAATGATAAGCTAGGAAGGGTTAATTTAGTGAAAATAGTAAACTCTATAGAAGAGTGTCAAACAACAGATTATATATTTTTCCTAGCTTCGTATTAGTGCCATACTACTATACAAAAATTTGCATAGCAATATGCTACATATTTTTATCCATACAAATTTCCTTAGAAATTACTATTTATTAATAGATAAATAGAAAGACCATATTTTAATCAAGTTTACAGCAAGTTTCATATTTTTTCTAGCTAGAGCATATCAACACAAGAGTAACAAAATTGGAATCACAATTTTATCACATTTCTAGCTCAAGATATCTATTTTACAACATTACTATCATTCAAAAAGCATTTATCTAAATACATTAAAATCCACCATAAAAATACTAGAAATTATACATATCACATTTTTACAAAATACTACACTTCAATAGGAACACAACAAAATTTGGTTCACCAGAAATGGACATCTATAACTCCACTTATCATTTTTCAAAGTTTGCATCAAATCTGAAAACAAATGAACTATCCTTCTCAAGCTGAGTTGCTGATAGCTAGGGCCCTTGGGTCAGTCGGACCCGTGTGTCAGCAACACAAAATAGAGGAGCGGCGCAGAATCGACCAGAGTTCACCGCCGATGACAGAACTGACACAACCGTGATCCCCATGACCTCCTGCACCTATTGAGCTAACAAGCTAGACCTATTGCCAGAGCTAAGCACGACGGTGGCGTAAATGGCGGCATGGCGGAGCAGGACGATGGTGATACACCGAAGCCGGCCATGAAGGCTCAATCTAGGGTTCAGCCAAGCATCTATAGGCTACTGCGAAGCTAGCTCACCAACCATTTCAACGAATGGCGGTCAGAGGCAGCGCGGCCACGACGACGGAGCACGACGACAGTACACCGGCGAGGACCACGCACAGCATGGAAGCTTACCGTGCGCGGAGAGCGAGCAATGTGAGCACGGTGAGACGCTGGGATCATGGAGAAGTTGTTGTGGGGGCAGAGAAGCGATGAGATGCGGTGCAAGGTGAGTGGGGTGGTCGGCAATGGTGATGACGGTGCTGTTCGCTGCTACGGGTGGGCGAAGGAGGAGGCAGAAAGCGAAATGAGAGCACGGAGAGGAAGCGGGCGAGTGCGGGGCGCGATGTAGTGCTCTGTGGCTCGACATGGCCTAGCTAAGCAGGACACCAGCGATGCACGACCTCCACCGGCTCCACGTGGCGGTCACATTCTGGCACCGATTGGCCATCGAAGCCAAGCCAATGAAGCCATCAGTGTTCGACAGGCCGACCTGACGACGTGATTTTCAAGCGATCAAACTCTTAATCCGTAGCTCCTTAGTGCAAACCATCTAAACAAAACTTGTAGCCCTATGTACCATATACAATTCCTATTAAAGGATAAAGTGCTAATTCTCAACCAATACCGAGTAAACTCAACCCAAAGTTAAGCTTGTCAAACTGTCAGCGCAATAAGACTTAGAAAAATTTCCTAAGTGCTGAAAACAGTGCAAACCTGATTTTTATGAGCCAATTTCAAGCATGTTAGCAGTTGAACTAGCCTATGACCCAAAAATAAAAGTTGTTCCTCACATCAAAAACTACAACTTTGCTTTAGTAAACACATCTATGCAAATTTTCTATGACATAGTTCAAACTAGGTCAAACATAGCACTTTAAAATGATGTCATACACCATATCAATGTCTTAGTGACCAAACTAGCCCTAGGCATGAATATCAAAGTTGTTCATAATGACATTCTAAACATGTTTAAGCTATTCCTAAGGTCACACAATCATTTCAAACATTGGTTACATGTTTTACTTCCCAGTTGAACATGCATATCATTACTTAGGAGTTTAATCATGCAAGGTGATCTACATGAACAATGTTCCATTAGTCATCCTAAGTGTAGCTAAGGTGTTTTAGTGACTAACATTACCCACTTGCACTCATTCACACATGATCATATGCATGCACACAAGGAAACATAAAATAACAAGCATGTTTCATATGTTTCAATCATATGTTTCATTTGTAAAAGCTTATATATGAATGCTTGATGCTCATACTCATGCAGTGCAAGTTAAATTATGCAAGCTTAACACCTAGGGTGTTACAATTCTAGCTGACGGAATAAGCCCAGCCCTTCCTCAGCCGTTCATCGCGTGATCTGCGGTACAGATCGGGCCATCCGCTTTCAACGATCGTTTTGCTTAAGAGCCCCTCGATTTCTATGAAATAGAACCCGCGGTCCATTGCGTGTTTTCTAATTTCATTTTCTTCTTTTGAAAGTGTACTTAGCTTCGGTTAGATTGAAAATACGTTTTCAGCTATTCACGGTTTTGCCACTACATTTGTTTAGGCCATAACTTTTCTGTTTTAACTCCGATTTGACCCGTTCAAATTGCGTTAGGTTCGTAATTTCATAATCTACATATTCATACTACTATTAAGTATGTTTTCAACTTTTAAAATTCGAGGTTAGATTTAATCTATTATTTTATTAAAGAAAATCTTGTTTATTTCATATCTTTTATGTTTTAACTCCGTTTTGACCCATTCAAGTTGTGTTGGATTCATAACAACAAAACTATGCACTAGTAACAATGTTTATCATGTCACTAATTCTAGAATTTCATGGTTTAAATCATATCTTGCTTAATAATTATGCAATTGGGTTTTGTAAATAAAATATGATTTGTTTTACTTTAGTTTTATAATTCGAATCTAAATTTGACTTAATTCAATAAGCTTCCATATAGTTAAGATAAATGAAGCCTATAGTTTTCTTTTCCACGTATATAGTAAATCTATCGATAGATGTATCTTTTTAACTATAGTTCTGGTTAGCGTGCCTCTCTTGTTTGTGTGTTTGTAGTGATGCGTAGAATCGTATTTCAAACTCTTTCACTTATTTTTCTATGATTGGTGTACTGTTCTAATTTAGATCTATTGTTTGCTTCGTGCATGATTGTATGGATGCTTGTGTGGTGCTTTATGATTTTGTCCAGTTGGTGAGATATACGTGGTGATCAAGAAGAAGAAGAAGAACATTGAAGATTAAAGCTTACCGAAGGGTCGGTGTTTTAAGGCAAGTATAGCATGGGATCTTCCTTGCTATCATATTCACCTTAATATCATTTTAATCATATGCATGTGTCTACCTTGGCAACCGTAGTAATTTTCCTAGCTATTTGATATCCTGTATTCCTTGATACCTTTGGGTTATTACATTGGGTAGTATGATGCTAGTGCTCAACTCAACTATGATCTTGTAACTTGACTAATGTAATATGCAATAAACATTAAAAGATGCTTTTTAGCAACATGGAACAAGGGGGCTAGAGCATTGGGCTGTTCTATGGTGCTCTAGATTCCTCTGCCTAAGGACTTATCTATAAGTGATCATCTAGGACTTGCAGTACAGCTGTGAGGGCTACATGGCTCTATCTTTAGCTCAATATGAGGACCTTTTCTAGCTTGTTAGTGGTTACCTTAATTGTCATAAGAATGGCTTGACGAATTGGGTACAGTGTGGCCTCTATCCCCTTAAGTATAGGTTGTGCGTCATTGTGCCATTGGGAAGGGAGGACTATATCTGTTTGCCGAGTGAATCTAATGGCCCTAACTTGTTAGACGAATCTTTGAAAGGCTTCATAGTCAACCCTGCCGACCTTCCTTAGTAGTGACTCAAGAGGCTGATCACCTCGGGCGAAAGGGTAAATCACGACTCACAGTGAAAGTGTACAACCTCTGCAGAGTGTAAAACTAGTATATTAGTCGTGCTCACGGTCACGAGCGGCCTTAGAACATTTATGGAATAGATGATGAACACCGATGATACTAATGATATAGATGCTCACTAATGATTATTGTTTATGCTATTCATTATTCATGTTTACCTGATCATGTGTTTATATGGGCTTGTGAATAAACTTGTTGCCACCCAATTGCTAAAAGATGACTCACTAAAAGCTAATCGCAGTTAACCAGTGTCAGCCTTTTGAGCCTCATGAACCCCATGTTATATTTGTTGAGTACGACATGTACATATGCTTGCTTTATTTTTCAAATATTTGGATGATAATCCCGAATTGTAACACCCTAAAATTTGCCTCTTTTGAAAAAGGATTAAAATGATTTAATTCTATATTTTTGTGTTCATAAAATATAGGAAAATAAAAATTTTCATTTAATTAAAATTCATCATAAGGTTTAGCAACATGTTTGTGCATACATGCCCTTGCATCTGATGTATTTGATTGAGTGGTTTTGAATCAAGATTCAAAATGGTTTAAATTGCTTTTGGAAATAAATTAAAAATGGCTATGGAGTAAAAGAAAAGAAGGAAAAAGAAAGTTTGAGAATAAAAGAAATTAAAAAGGTTGTAAAATTTATTTTTGAGAACGTACCAAAATTTTTCATTTTTATTTGAATTAAATAGTGCATTTGAAATTCTATTCAAACTTGATTTGGTTTACATTTGAATTGGATTTGAAAAGAAATTAGAAAATGAAAAAACGAATTTCCCTTCTCTATTTCTCTTCCCTCGCTTTTGGCCCACTCGGCTTGCTCCTTCCGCGCCGGCCTAGCTTCCGCGGGCCACCCTTCTCCTCCCCACCCGAAGGCCCACTCCTCTTCCTTCATGCATCGGCCCCACAAGGTAGACCGAGGCCCTGCTCCTCCAGCTCCCTCCCGCGCACCTCGGCCAACTCGCGCAGGCCAGCCCAGCAAGCACCGGCCCGCGCTGCTCTCCCTCCCATGGTGACTAGGCGCTGAGCCCCTCACTCACCGATGCCGACCGGTGGGACCACCCTATCAGGTCCATCCCCTCCACCAGCTCATGACCAACATGGACTCCACCGTCGTTGTCCGACTCCGGTTCCACCATGAGCCATGTGTCGTGCCTCCCAAGATGTCGCCCCTCATAAATATCGGATGCCCATGCCCACCGCTACCTACCCCGTGCCCTATCTCGCACTGCCTCACCTCAAGCGAGCCTAGCGCCGCTGCTCGGATCTCGCCGTGTGGACCTTGATGCCGCCAAGTCGCCTCCGCAGCTTCACCTCCAACCTTAGCCTCTACCGAGCTACGTGTGGAGGTAAGAAATCTTTTGAAGTCATCTTCCCCTCACTCTCCCACTCTTAGTACCTTGCGTGACTTCGCCATCGAAGCCAAGCTGCCGAATCACATGTGTCGCCATCCCTGTCCTTCCCTGGCTTTAACCTATACATCGATAGAGTTAGTTGTAACCTTATCTACCTCCCTATGCTATTCGTTGAAGAAATCAAGCCCAGAATCGCCACCTGGGAGTACTCCGGTGAGGTGCCCTGTTTCCGGCCATGGCCGCCCGCTGTCTTGGTCCTATTCTAGCTGATGGAATAAGCCCAGCCCTTCCTCAGTCGTTCATCGCGTGATCTACGGTCCAGATCGGGCCATACGCTTTCAACGGTCGTTTTGCTTAAGAGCCCTCGATTTCTTCGAAATAGAACCCGCAGTCCATTGCGTGTTTTCTGATTTCGTTTTCTTGTTTTGAAAGCCTACTTAGCTTCGGTTAGATTAAAAATACGTTTTCAGCTATTCACAGTTTTGCCACTAGATTTGTTTAGGCCATAACTTTTCCGTTTTAACTCTGATTTCACCCGTTCAACTTGCGTTAGGTTCGTAATTTCAAAATCTACATGTTCATACTACTGTTAAGTATGTTTTCAACTTTTAAAATTTGAGGTTAGATTTAATCTATTATTTTATTAAAGAAAATCTTGTTTATTTCATACATTTTATGTTTTGACCCATTCAAGTTGCGTTGGATTCATAACAACATAACCTACGCATTAGTAACAATGTTTATCATGTCACTAATTCTAGATTTTCATGGTTTAAATCATATCCTGATTAATAATTATGCAACTAGGTTTTGTAAATAAAATATGATTTGTTTTACTTTAGTTTTATAATTCGAATCTAAATTTGACTTAATTCAATAAGCTTCTATATAGTTAAGATAAATGAAGCCTATAGTTTTCTTTTCCATGTATATAGTAAATCTATCAGTAGATGTATCTTTTTAACTGTAGTTCTGGTTAGAGTGCCTCTCGCATTTGTGTGTTCGTAGCGATGCGTAGAATCGTATTTCAAACTCTTTCACTTATTTTTCTATGATTGGTGTACTGTTCTAATTTAGATCTATTGTTTGCTTCATGTATGATTGTATGGATGCTTGTGTGGTGCTTTATGATTTCGTCTAGTCGGTGAGATATACATGGTGATCAAGAAGAAGAAGAAGAACATTGAAGATTAAAGCTTACCGAAGGATCGGTGTTTTAAGGCAAGTATAGCATGGGATCTTCCTTGCTATCCTATTCACCTTAATATCATTTTAATCATATGCATGTGTCTACCTTGGCAACCGTAGTAATTTTCCTAGCTATTTGATATCCTGGATTCCTTGATACCTTTGGGTTATTGCATTGGGTAGTATGATGCTAGTGCTCAACTACAACTATGATCTTGTAACTTGACTAATGTAATATGCAATAAACATTAAAAGGTGCTTTTTAGCAACATGGAACAAGGGGGCTAGAGCATTGGGTTGTTCTATGGTGCTCTAGATTCCTCTCCCTAACTTATCTGTAAGTGATCATCTGAGACTTACAGTATAGCTGTGAGGGCTATATGGCTCTGGCTTTAGCTCAGTATGAGGACCTTTTCTAGCTTGTTAGTGGTTACCTTAATTGTCATAAGAATGGCTTGACGAATTAGGTATAGTGTGGCCTCTATCCCCTTAAGTATAGGTTGTGCGTCATTATGCCATCGGGAAGGGGGGACTATATATGTTTACTGAGTGAATCTAATGGCCCTAACTTGTTAGACAAATCTTTGAAAGGCTTCATAGTCAACCCTGCCGACCTTCCTTGGTAGTGGGTCAAGAGGCTGATCACCTTGGGTGAAAGGGTAAATCATGACTCACAGTGAAAGTGTACAACCTCTACAGAGTGTAAAACTAGTATATTAGTCGTGCTCACGGTCACGAGCGGCCTTGGAACATTTATGGAATAGATGATGAACACTAATGATACTAATGATATAGATGCTCACTAATGATTATTGTTTATGCTATTCATTATTCATGTTTACCTGATCATGTGTTTATATGGGTTTGTGAATAAACTTGTTGCCACCCAATTGCTAAAAGATGACTCACTAAAAGCTAATTGCAGTTAACCAGTGTCAGCCTTTTGAGCCTCATGAACCCCATGTTATATTTGTTGAGTATGATATATACTTATGCTTGCTTTATTTTTCAAATATTTGGATGAAAATCCCAATAAATTTTATAACCTTTTTAATTTCTTGTATTCTCAAAGTTTCTTTTTCCTTCTTTTCTTTTACTCCAAAGCCATTTTTAATTTATTTCCAAAAGCAATTTAAACCATTTTGAATCTTGATTCAAAACCACTCAATCGAATACATCAAATGCAAGGGCATGTATGCACAAACATGTTGCTAAACCTTATGATGAATTTTAATTAAATGAAAAAAATATTTTCCTATATTTTATGTACACAAAAATATAGAATTAAATCATTTTAATCCTATTTTCAAAAGAGGCAAATTTTAGAGTGTTACATAAACATGCAAATTAAAAAGAACCAAGTTTAACATTTAAAGTTAAAATTTTGAAAGTGAATATGAATATAGCTCTCTAAGATTGGCATGCATAATGCTTATTCCTCACATATACTTGGTGCTTGTGGAAAAATATCATATAGGAAAATCATATTGACTAAGTTGTTGTGAAGTGTGATATAGTTCTAGCTTAGAAATCCTACCGGTTCTAGTCAAGGTGCTTGGAGAATTTGTTTTTGATAAAAATATTATAAAACCATAGTATCACATACTCCTCAATGGTGATAAATTCCAACTAGAGCCATATATGTACTTGTAGGATACAAACTTTCCACATAAGCTGCTTGCTTTATGTTGAGTTTTGTCAAGTCTTGTTGACCCTTGTTGAGAGATTTATCATGCTCTCAAGATCAAGACCACGTACAAGCCACATATATGTGCTGCTTCTACACTGGAAGTACACAAAAACATGTTTTTCACCCATCTCAAAATGTTTGACTCTTACACTAGGGGTGAACACAAAAGTATGCTTGATAGGTTTATCCACCAACTAAATGCTCCA
This sequence comes from Miscanthus floridulus, assembly GCF_019320115.1. NCBI lineage: Eukaryota > Viridiplantae > Streptophyta > Magnoliopsida > Poales > Poaceae > Miscanthus > Miscanthus floridulus. Next base: position 56,275,665 of record NC_089598.1, on the reverse strand, counting down.
AGTTCTTATGAATATCTCTCTTGAGAAGTTTTGTTGCAGAAAATAGACATGGGGCTATGCAAAAGAAAAAGTGAACAAAAGAAAGAAAGAAAAAAAGTTGAAGAAAAATGGACACAAAGATGTCCAGAGTGTTGAAAACAATGGGTATAAAGAAGCCTGCCAAGAAAAAAAAAGAGAGATAGTCCCTGCTCTTGCAAATATTTCAAGTTTCTACAAGAGAGATATGTTTTAAGGAGCATATTAGAATTAGGTTAGCCACCAAATATTCCACACACATGCACATCTTGATCTAAGAATATGACATTTCCCTCCTTAGATTCGGGGTTTGACTTTACAATATATGCAAGGTAACTAAGCTACATATTTTATCCCTACCTAAAACCCCACATAAGCTTTTTAGAAGTAGAAAGGAAAAGAAGGCATTGCTAAGTTGTGCCTTGGTGAGGAATCATACACCATTAAGCGATTTGAGAGTACCATTTGAGGAGTAAACAATGAACTATGCTTTTCTTATGAAAACTTTAAAAACTTCAAGTTACTGAGATGAGAATTTGGGAAGATGACTTTGCTTCTAAAGCTATTCCACTTTTCAACTGCTCAAGGAGATATGTTAGCCACTCCACATATCCCATAGGTGCAAGGAATGTTTTGGAATAAATCATAAGCTAGTTCCATATCTTGAATAGTTATGTTTATGTTTATTGTATCTTAACCTTCACTCAAGGATGAGGCAAGAACAAGTGTGGGGGAGCTTGTTGACGATCGTTATTGCAAACATAAACTATCAATTTTAACTTGCATTTATCCTTAAAATCAATCACCAAACATTGGATACAGGTTTAAACTAATGGATTCCCCAAGCTTTGGTGAATATTTGTTTGTAGATTGATTTATTTAGAAAACAAGACAGAAGGACCCATTGTCATACACATCAAGTATATAAACCGACATCAACAAATGTGCAAACACGAATATCTATGACCCTAGGGAGTGGACCCACCTGTCTACAAAAGATAGGGCGAAAAGGAGCCGAAAGTGGGCCGGCCCAACCCCTAGATCGATCGAGCTGTTAGAAGGTTCGGCCAGCCGGCCTGTTAGGAGGCCCATTCGGTTTCTCCTTTGTCGTGGACTCTCCACCGCCTTTGAGGATCAATCTCCACCATGTATAAAGGTCGGTTTGAAGTCAGTTCATCCAACGGTGAATGAGGGAGTTGGCGCGGATCGAGGACGTGGTGATTTCTTGTCGTCTACTCCACCTCGGCCTATATAAGGACGCCTAGACCGCCTCCAAGAGACACACATATACACACCCAATGCTTCAAAGCTTCATATTTTAATACACATTGTAGTAGTGTCCCTCTAGATGATTCTCATCTAGTTGTAATATAGAAAATAGGGAGAGAGAAGAGGAGAGAGCTAAGGAGGAGCCGGATCTGTTGGATCTTCCTTGACTTTGTACTTTTATAGATCTAACTCATCTTTGAGTAATCTCTAGGTTCTTCAATTATTAATCCTAAGTTCCTTATTTACTTAATTTTAGTAGTTACTTTAAGTTTATTTATTGGATTCCCACTTGCATCAAGTGCTCTAGTCTTTGTAAAACTAGAGTAGTAATCAATAGAGTAGGTATGGTGCTTAGTCTAGCGATTACCTAAAATTGCACCTAGCCCCACGGATAGTTGTGGTAGCCCTAGGTGGTGATAGCCCTGATAGCCGATGTAGTCCACCACATTTGGGTTGGTGTTTGTAGGACCATAGTCAGAACTTCCTAGTCCCTTTCTCATCTCAGTCTAAGGCTAGTGTTCTGATGTCCCAAAGTAAGTAAACCTTGAAGTAACCTTGATTCTTAGATCAACTAGAGAAACCTTAGGAAATTCCTCTCTACCCACAAAAACATATATTTATATCTTTATCCTTAGACGACCTTGATCCTTGATTAGTACACTTTACATTTCCTGTGGAAATCGATTCCTTAGAATACTCTCGGATGAAACCTACAGCGGTATCCATGCGCTTGTGGATTATTCTGTTTACGCTTGAAAATACCAACATAAGTTTAAAAGTCAGATTAGTTTATTCTAATGTGGAGAAGAATTTTTTTAACGCATGTGTACTTTTGAGGAGTTGTTGCAATGTTTTCAAAAATCTTAAAAAGCCTGATCCTTTGTTGAGTTTGCTATTGCTCAAGGACGAGCAAAGGTTAAGCTTGGGGGAGTTTGTTGATGGTAGTTATCATCCATCATAAACCGTTAATAAAACCTGGATAAACAAAAAAATATGATCACCGACATAGATTTAGGGGGTTTAAACTAACATATTCCATGAATTTTGGTGAATTTGTGCTTTCAGCAGGGTTTATTCAAAAACCGTCAAGGTGGACCTAATTGTCAGACTTAATCATGTTTATCCATGATGAAAACAACTGCAACAGACTCTAGAAGACACCAGAAGGCAATCCTCCATGATAGACCCCGAGAGGATGATAGGTGGGGCTGGCCAGCCGGCCCACTAGCCCCACGTGTTAGTCCCTCTTCGCTACGTTAGTTCTCCACCACCTTAAAGATCGTATCTACACCGTTGTTTTAAGTTGGTTTGATCCTAGGGCTCAGAATTGTTGGTTCCCTCTATATATAGTAGCCCCTACCCCTAGAGGCATAAGTCAACATATCAATTGATCTTCATCTTCAGAGCTTTCCAGAGATAATAGAATAGATCTCCAATTCCTCAAAGTTCTAGTATAGGCTAGCTAGTAAGATTCAAGTAGAGTTGGGCTACTGCTCAGGATTCTGGATTCGTCATTTGGAGGCTGGTATATCCATTGTATCCTCTATTATTCATGACTTTGTGCTTAATCTATATTATGTTTCTATCTATTATGTTCCTAGTTTGCTTTGGTTATATGCTTGATATAGTCATAGTTGATACTAAGTTTATGCATAAGTTCGCAAAGCGCTTAGCTCAGTACTAGAGTGAGTTAAGTGGTTGACATTATGTAAGTGTAGTGCTTATATGTTGTTTACCTACAGATGCACTCTACATTTCAGGTCATGTGGTAGATCGCGAGTGTGACACTCTCGTTAAGTCCTTTGTAGTCCACTCTCCATTTGTAGAATAAGTAGGACCTAATTGGGAAGGGAATCAAGCTCTATTCTTGATCTTCCTTAGTAATGTTCCTTATGTGTAGATGAAGAGTTAACTATGCTATAGATGACAGTATATTTACTTGGGGTGTACAAAAGACTTCGTATGTAGGAATCTTTCTATTAATTAATCTCTAACCTAGCTATACTACATTTATGATTATTTATTTCTATCTCTAGATTATTATCTATGCCTTATACTTATTATTTATATATCATTTGGCTTACCCCTATTAGAGTATATGCTTAGTTAATGATCCCATCATAAGTATATATATTTGTTAATATCTCTAACCACCGCTCCTCCCTATGGTAAAATATAAATAACGATACGTGGTATACTCCGGGGTGAAGTGCTACAATGGTATATTATTTGTGCGCTTGCAGAACCTTACATATATATATTCATTCTAAGTCACAAGTAAATACCAACACACATTTCTAGTGCCGCTGCTAGGAGTAGATTGAAAACTCTATTCTTAGTAGCTACGCTAAGAAATGTCAACACTTCTCGATGTAATGAGACTGCAAAAGAGTAATCCCATTCTCACCCTTATTAAGTTTAATGTTGAGGATCACATCATCTTGTTCCAAATCTTTCATGTCAAAATTTTAGGATAAGAATGACTTTACATCATTTATCTCATCGATACTGGTCCCAAAAATTAGCATGTCATCAACATACAAGCATAGGATTACTCCTTTGGCCCCACCATAGTGGTAATCCACACAAGTGTCGGCTTCATTTACTACAAACCCAGTAGATGTTAAAGTCTTATCGAACTTCTCATGTTACTGCTTGGGCGCTTGCTTTAAACTGTACAAGGATTTAAGTAACCTGCACACCTTGCCCTCTTGTCCTTGTGCTATAAATCCATCAGGCTGATCCATATAAATTTCTTCCTCCAACTCTCCATTAAGGAAAGCCGTCTTCACATCCATCTAATGGACAAGAAGACCATGGGAAGTAGCCAAGGATAATAGCACTCGAATTGTAGTTAGTCTGGCAATAGGTGAGTATGTATCAAAGAAATCATTGCCTTCTTTTTGTGTATAACCTTTAGCCACAAGCCTTGCCTTGTACTTTTCAATAGTACCATTGGGCCTAAGCTTTTTCTTGAATACCCATTTATAGCCAACTGGCTTGTAGCCCACTAGTCTATCTGTTACTTCCCATGTACCATTTGTAGTGATGGAGTCCATCTCACTATGGACTGCATCCTTCCAATATTCTACATCAGGTGATGCATATGCCTCTGCAATGGTCATGGGAGTATCATCATGAGGTACATAGTGAAGTCTTCACCAAAGGATTTTGCAACCCTTTGTCTCTTACTCCTTCTAGGAGCTACACCACTATCATCCTTTTCATTTCTATGTAGGTTTATAATTGGCTCAATTGTGGGTGTGGGTTCAGGAATAAATTCATTAGACGAACTAGGCAAAGAATATGCATCTTTCATTGGAAATATATTCTCAAAGAAAGTAGCATCCCATGAATCCATAAGTGAATCAACTAAAATCTCAGGCGTTTTAGATTTTATCACTAAGAACTTATAGTCGTGCTGTCATGCGTATATCCTAAAAGAATACAATCAACGGTCTTTGGTCCGAGCTTGCGTTTCTTATTAATTGGCACGCTAACCATGGTCAAACAGCCCCACATACGCAAGTAATGGAGTGATGGTTTCCTTCCTTTCCATCCTTCATACGAAGTGATATCACTATTTTTAGTCGGAACTCTATTCAGAAAGTGACATGCTGTTAAAACAGCCTCCCCCACCATGCGTTTGCCATACTGGGTGTTCCTAACATGGCATTCACCAAGTCCATTAACATTCAGTTCTTTCTTTCGGCAACCCCATTAAATTGAGGAAAATATGGAGGTGTTCATTCATGAATTATTCCATTCTCCAAACAGAAAAGATCGAACTCATTGCAAAAATACTCCCGACCTTGATCAGACCTAACACGTTTTATTTTCTTTTCCAATTGATTCTCCACCTCAGCTTTATAAGTCTTAAAATATTCTAGCGCCTCATCTTTAGTTTTTAGAAGAAACACATAACAATACTTAGTTGCATCATCAATTAAAGTCATAAGATATCTTTTTTCTCCTTTTGTCAACACACCATTCATCTCACAAATATTAGAATGTATGAGTTCGAATAATGTCGTATTCCTCTCGTCTACAGCCTTGTGTGGCTTATGATGTTGCTTTGCTTGCACACATGCTTGACATATAGAACCTTTGACATTAGAAAAATTTAGAATTAAACTCATACTGGATAGACGCGACATACAACCAAAATTAATGTGACATAAACGAGAATGCCATACATCAGCAACAGAATTGTTTGAATCACACATATGTTTCACAACTTTATTATAGAAATCAGAGAGTGAAAAGCGGAACAAGCCTCCGCTATCATAGCCTTTGCCAATAAATTGGCCATACCTCGAATGACTACTTTATTCAACTCAAATACAAGCTTGAATCCATCTCGACATAGGAGGGATCCACTAATGAGGTTCTTCTTTATTGAGGGGACATGCTACATGTTCTTGAGCCACACAATCTTTTCTGAAGTGAACTTCATATCGACCGAACCAACACCAAGAACAATAGCATGCGAGCCGTTCCCCATCATGATGGTTGAACCTTGTGCGACCTAGTAAGATGAAAACATGGAGATACCAATACAAACATGAATATTGGCTCTGGTATCTATCCACCAATCATTTGATTGACATACAGAAAATATAGTAGGTAATGAATTATTGTACCTAGATAGGCTAGGATCACCAATAGTCAAGCTTGCAGATTTCTGCCCCCTGTTGATTCTTCTTTCCCTTGCGGTTCTTGCACTTCTTGGCAAAGTGCCTAGTCCCACCGCAAATGAATCACACAACCTCATCCACGTTCATCTTCTTCTTCTTGAATTGAGTAGTCTGATTAGCCTTTTGCTTATTCTTTTCTAGCATGCTACATCACATGGGCACTGGACTGCCCTTCGGGTGCTCTTGGTGGAGCATCCTTTGCCCGAGCCATCTCCTCAACATCAAGACTAGCCAACAAATCTTCAATGAAGATTTTCTATCTTTTATGTTTCAGAGCTATGGCGAAGTTCCTCCATGTCGAAGGCAACTTGGCAATAATGCCACCCACCATGAACTTATCAGGCAAGACGTGTCCAAGCTATTCGAAATTCCTCATAATAAGTTGGAACTCATGAGCATGTTCCACAACAGAAAAGTTATCAACCATTTTGAAGTCGTGGTACTGCTCCATCACAAACAACTCGCGCCCAGCGTCTGAGGCAAAGAACTTGTGCTCAAGCGCCTCCCACAACTCAGTAACACTTTTGATATTCACGTGAACATCACACAGTTGGTTAGAGAACAAGCTAAGAACGCATCTGACGAAAATCATCGTAGCCGTGGTAAACTCCTACACCTCTTTCTCAGATCCAAGAGGTAGTGCAGGAGGATTATTCATGACCCAAAACACGCCCATAGTTGAGAGCCACTACTAGGCACTCATCTACCATCTCTTGAAATTCATAGTAGTAAACTTCTTTGGTTTCATCGCATCAGAAAATCTAGCCATCACTAAATGCCTATAAGGTTTTTGGATTGTTGGAAATAATAGTAATTTAGTGATGCATAAATTAATTCCAACAATGAGGAAAAGAACAACATGTACCATAGGTGTATGATTTATCACTAGCACTACGATCCAAGACAAACTCAACCTATCTAGTGCTAGTAATAGTAGGAACATAAGAACGAACAGCACAGAAAGAATAGGCATTCTTATAGTGGGGTTGTCGACAGAGATTCACAAACACCGACGACGTAGATGGAAGAAGGTGTTTAGTGAGCAGTCGCAACGGCGCTTCTCAAAAACCTTATATGCCTCCTACCTAGTGTAGGGACATGAGGAGACATATGTTTCGGAGACCTGCTCTCCCAGCACCGATGTCACATCGATGATGGGATGGGGAAGATGGCGGCAGCGTAGCACAGCGGCAAAGGGATGAGATGAATTCTCTGTTCTGAGGACGATGTCTTGTCCCAATATATACACGCATCGCATCGCAGCTAAGGTAAGTAATTAGTCGTGCAATCACAACATTAACATGATTGACCTACCGTTAGTCAACTAGAGCAATCACCATTAATGTGAGAATAATTGTCTGCCAAAATAGGCCAGCACAATTTTCTCCATGCATGTAAAAATATCGAGCAGCAAAAGGAAGCCGCGCACCCACAAGGTCGAGACGAGAAATCGGGGGACCATTCATGCACATGTCACGCGCCCACACCCACGCCCACACCCATCGCCTTGTCGGGGCGGGGCAGGGCGGGCGAGCATGCGTGTGTATTTCTTCCTTTTCCTCTCCCCAATAGCTTCAACTAGTAGGAGACAACTAAGACATTAAGTTGGCCTCACTCCTTCTAGAATAGCAATATGGGACTAAAGTCCCCGACCATACCATGCATGTGTGAGTGAGCCTTTGGGATTTATTTGAAAATATTATTTGGGCCCACCCAAATCTTCTAACATGTATCGTGCGTGAGTCTAAACCATGGAGTATTCACTGAACTCTGTCAGTTAGAGTTGTATACCGCCAATCCTATAGCATTGCAAATAATGCTTTTCCATAATCAGAAATGCTTTGATCCGAGCGCCCGACTCTTTCTTGAGTATCGGACGGATGCGCCTGGCCATGTCAATTTTAATTGATCTACTATTGTCCAACTGACACAACCTTTGTTTATTTGTATCCACTCAATTAATCACTTGTCCATCTCTCACTCTGCCCCCCCCCCCCCCCCCCCCCCCCCCCGTTGCCTACTCCTGCTCCACACAGTTGCCCCGCTGCTCTTGCTTCGTCGCCCACCCTGCCCGACGATACCGATAGGCGCCACCAACACAAGGAGAAGCGTCGGGCCCTAGCGTGGAAGCCCTCTGGCCCCACCTTTTGCTATGACTTTGGTGCCCCGATGCAGATGGTAGAGGAGGTCGCACCAGGATATGATGCATGTTGCAAGTGTACATTTCAGATGTTTTAGAGGTATGTTGCAAGTGTTTCATACGGATGTTGCAAAAGTAGATCGGGATGTTACAGATGTTGCAATGGTTGTACATGTATGTTGTAAGCGTCTGTCCCTAATGTTTCATTTGTTTTTTCAGATATATGTTGCAAGTGTGTTTATCTAGATGTTGCATATGTTTCACACATATGTTGCAAGTATTTTATTTGGACGTTGCATTAGATGTATGTTGCACAAGTGGTCTCCACAGCGCGGGCCCTGCTTGGGCGCACGAAAAGCAGGTGCAGGTAGGGGCATGCTGGCATGAGCGCAGAGTGCAGGCGCACGTGGGAAACAAATTGTCCTAGGCCACGGTACCGTCCTACGGTATCCGATCAGACATCCGGGCGCCACCACTACTATAGAAGTTAACTGTAGGGGCGGCTCTAGAGCCTCTATAGGGGCGGCTGCGCCAGCTGCCCTTCCCAGGGTGTTCCTATAGAGGGTGCCTCTATAGGGGCGGTTTCCTGGCCGCCCCTGCAGTGCCCTCTATAAGGGCGGCTGGTGTTTTTAGCCGCCCCTACAGTGCCCTCTGTAGGGGTGGTTGGTAGTATTAGCCGCCCCTGTAGTGGACTTCTGTAAGGGTGGCTGTATCACCAACCACCCCTGCTATGCGTATTTGTAAGGACGGTTCAATCAAGAACCGCCCCTACAGTGGATTTCTAGCAAAATAAATAAATAATTCAAATTCAAATCTAACCACATATATATAATTCAAATTCGAATCTGACCGCCACAAATATACATATATACATCCACAAACACAAAACCATTATTTAGAACATCATCACAAGTCATAATTCACAAAAGTCCATCATTACAACATAGTGTTAGGAAATAAGATAGGAAACAAGAACTAGCAAAGACAGGAATCACCTTTCCATCATATTCCTTTCTAGCGAGTGTTAGATATTAGAGGGGTTTTGAGCCAATTTGTACAACAGCATGGACCTCTGGAGCAATGTAAGCTGGTGTCCTGACAGTTGATTTTGGTTGAGAGTGCAACACAAAGGACTAAAAAACAGAGTATGATTTATAGTGTTCATTTATCGGCAAGCTGCTTACTGAAGTTTATAATCTACAATAACTAATCACACGTTAGTTGGAGAGAACTATATACCATTGAATGACAATAGCTAACTCCTGAAATCAGTTGTTGGAAGAAGAATCTTGACTAAGAGGAGAACAAATAACTGTCATTAGAAGTACATATCTTAGGCAATATGAAAGACTCCCATGTAGTAAAGCTGATATACCTCATCCTCACTAAATCTTCCAGCATTGCAGATCCTTTCAAATAGCTCACCACCACTAGCATATATTCCATAACTATGGCCAAATGTGTGGGAATATGTAAGCTTCATGAGAGAACTATGTTGGCAGCATTATAAAGAAGTTACTGCTAGAATCATAAATTGACTCATACTTGCTGCAGCTAATTTCATCCCAAAGAAGCTAGTTGCAAGGAACACTGCTTAAAGGCATGCTGCTATGAAATGCTGAAGAAAACTGATCATCCTACGTTGTCAAATTACATGAGCATATTCATTTGTTTGGGTTAAACAGAGATATATATTGACTTCCTGCTTAGCAAAACTACTGTCTCCATGGGTTAAACCATCAATAAATCATCTGTAGATCAAGATCACTAGCTAGCTGCTATCATGTAACTACAAATCTATTACTTTTAACTGTTGCCACACCACACTAAGACATCACCGTCAGTTTGGATATGGAGTAAATGGAATCAGAGCTTAACATACTTTTCTATAATGAAGTCTGGATCCACCGTAGTCGCCGTCGTCACAAGCTCCTAGGATGAGCGCCGCCACCGAAAGAGGTCCCTGGCCATGCCACAGCCAGAGGGGACGCGCCCTGAGTCGATCTGGGCTCCAGGCCCCGCGCTACTACCAGAGGGACCCTACGCCACCAATAGAGGGATGCCACGCCATCGTAGGAGGTGCCACGCCATCGTGTTGTCTCACGCCCTCGCCTCTGCCGCTAGCTGCTCGGCTTGCTGCACGCTGCATAGATGCACGTAGTGCGTGTAGGGAGGTCGACGCGGAGGCGGGTAGGGTAGGTCACAGGTGGTGCGGAAGCAAGAGAGTGTGCGGGTGGCGACGGCGGCGGCAAGAATGAAAAGCAAGAGGACTGCGTGATGAAGAGAAACGAGAGAGAGACTGGGTGGCGGCAGTGGGAATGAGAGAGATTGGGAAATTTTGTAACGGTGGGGCGGGTTAGGGTTTCAACTGCGTCTCGTTTGCACCATCGAATTTTGATCAAACGGCCAAGATCGAGGCATCCTTCTGTTCGGGCTGAGTGGTTGTGGGCTGAATACATGGAATGGGCTAAATTTAAAGTTGTTTTTGTCCTTTTTTATTTTATTTTTCTTTTTTATAGATGGCACTGCAGGGGCGGCTAGTGATTGAGCCGCCCCTATAGATTTGCCCCAACTGTAGGGGCAGCTCAGGTTACCAGCCACCCCTACAGTGCCATCTGTAGGGGCGGCTGGGCTACTGGGGCCTGAGGACGCCCACTGTACGGGCGCCCCCAACCCCAGCCGCCCCTATAGTAAAAATGCCCCCGTTCCTAGTGTGAGAATCTGGCATAGTGCACCCATTCTCTTTTGTAATAACCCATGTCACCGATCCCCGCCACCTTGAATTTCAGGATTTGGTCAGGGTGGAGTAATTCAACCATTCATCATTTGCCTCACACTAATGGAACCCTGACCAAACCCACATGGCCTCACCCTAACACCGATCCACGAGTAGCACTAAGCAGCATGGTCACGCCACCGCTGCCACATCAACCACACCGGCCGCCGCCAGATAAGCTCGTGGAAGAGATCCTCCTCCGCCTCCCACCATGGAAGAGATCCTCCTCTGCCTCCCATAGGACAAACCTACGCGCCTCGTCCATGCCGCCCTTATTTGTAAGCGCTGGTGCTGAGTCGTCATGGATCCTGGCTTCTAGCGCCAACTTCACCAGTTCCACCCACTATGCTAGATTCGCACAGTAGGAATAGGGGCATTTTTACTGTAGGGGCGGCTAGGGTTGGGGGCGCCCCTATAGTGGGCGTCCTCGGGCCCCAGCAGCCCAGCCGCCCCTACAGATGGCACTATAGGGGCGGCTGGTAATCTGAGCCGCCCCTATAGTTGGGGCTAATCTGTAGGGGCGGCTTAATCACCAGCCGCCCCTGCAGTGACCATTTGTAGGGGTGGCTACCACCAGCCGCCCCTGCTGTTCGACTATAGGAGCAGCTGAATCACCAGCTGCCCCTACTAATGGCGCACGAATAAATAGCAGCCACCCCTTCTTCCACCTCGAGACACACTCTTCTACCAAAAAAACGTTGGAAGGCCTTTGGCTCCTCCTAAAAATTGCTCTACTAAGGGGGGAGGTTTTGATCTCAAATCCTTTGGTGGAGAGGCTCTAAAAGGTAAGGAAATGCTTCTCCAACTCTTTATTTGAAGTTTAATTTGTTGGTTAGTGAGTAATTTGATTTTTGGTTTTCTCTCTCTTCCATAGAGCTTGAGCTAGTTATGAGTGAAATTGGACCCTAATTTTCACTATACTAGGGTAAATTAGGTAGGGAAGTAAGATTGCACCCTTTGTTAGTACATCTTTGTTGATTTTAGTGTAGTATTAGTGAAGTTTGATGCATATGTCATGAAACCCTATATCTAGATCTAGGATTTTGTTTTTTATTCTTTTTCAATTTTTCCTTTATGTGACTAGGGTTTGCATGTAGGTGAATGTGTAAGATTTTAATTGTTGCTAATGTGTAAAATATCATCTACCATGGCTACTAATTATCATTTAATATTTATTTTGATTTCTTTCTATAATGTGTGTTTTTAATTAGTTATGGATAAATATGACATTAATTAATTATCCTCTTCCATGAAATTGGAATGGAGTTTGCATGAAAGGTAGTGGATGAAATATTAAATGTTGCTAATTGTTTTCTTTGAAATTGTTTATTTGAACCAATTAATTTATATTTTAAAATATTTATGCATTAATAATCAATTAATTAACTATCCTCTACTACCATGGTGCATGTCTCAGGTATATACAATTATTCTCGAGTAATATTCTTTCTTTGGTTGTTTTGTTTCTATAAGATGGACTACAGGAACTCTTGGATGTATGGTTCGTTAAGACATGACGCTCTTTTCCGTGATGAGGTGGACAAATTCATCAAAGCCGCAGAGAAGCATGCAGCGACGTTGAAAGAGAATAGTGACACGATTATTTGTCCCTGCAAAGATTGCAAGAACCTTATTGCATTTCGAGATGTGAGTACCATCAAAGAACATCTAATTAGGAGAGGATTTGTTCTAGACTACACAGTGTGGATTCATCATGGTGAAACAGTGGTTGTTGATGACAGTGACGATGATCTAGCTGATGAAGCTGAAACCCAAGCATACTTGTCCCGATTCATAGATGATCTTGAGCAACAAATGGATCGTGACTATGGCAATCAATAAGGTGGTGGCTTTGGCAATGAACAAGGTGGTGATGATGCCGGTGGTGCTAGCAATGATGGCGAAGCATGTGAGGGGGATGCAGATGATGGTGACAACTTGGACGAAATGCTTGGGGCCTTTGGACCAGAAATATTAGAAAAGAGCAAGAGAGGTCTAGAAAATCTTAAGAGGGTGACAAAAGCATCGAAGAAGACTATGTATGATGCTGAGAAGGGTTGTTCGACATACTTCACACTGCTACATTTTGTGCTTGAGCTACTCATCCTGAAGGCTAAGTACGGCTAGTCGGACTGCAGTTTCGATGATCTGTTGTGCCTCATGTCATGGTTGCTCCCATGGCCGAACACAGTTCCCACCAACGCATACCAAGCGAAGAAGGTTATAAGTCCACTCACATTGGGGGTTGAAAAAATCCATGCATGCCCTAACCACTGTATCCTTTTTCGTCCTGGCACATCATTCGAGACTTTAGGTACATGTCCTAGGTGTGGGGCTAGTCGATACAAGAACAATGACCTTCAAAGTGGGGTGGAAGCCTCCATAGGAAAGAGGAAGAAGGGTGGGAATAATGTGGTGCAAGAATCTCAGCTCCTAGAGGAAACTCCATTAGGCAACGATGCAAATAAGAGAAGAATTCCTGCCCTGGTTATGTGGTACTTGCCAGTGACCGACCACTTGAGGCGTATGTTCCTAAACCCTAAGGAAGATGCACTAATGACATGGTGGGATGATGAGCGCAAGGTGGATGATGATACGATCGCACACCCGGCCGATTGTAGCCAGTGGCAAGCGTTCGATGCTAAGTACAAAGTAGAATTCAGTGATGACCCATGGAATGTATGGTTTGGCTTGAGCACCGATGGAATGAATCCCTTCAATGAGAGGATGACCGACCACAGCACATGGCCAATCATCTTGACCATGTACAACCTCCCAACGTATTCATGTCAGAAGAGGAAGTACCTTCTCCTCACCATTCTTATCTCTGGCCCCAAACAACCAGGCATTGATATAGACATGTTCTTGGAGCCTCTGATGCAAGAAATGGAGAGGCTATGGAGGTATGGGGAGCCGATGTATGATGCATTCTGGCAGGAGGACTTCATATGCAAAGCAATAATATTTGTTACTACCAATGATTACCCCGCGTTGTTTGCCCTGTCTAGATAGTTCAAAGGCAAGATTGGATGCTTAGTCTGTTTGGATGGTACTAAATGGGTGTTCCTAGATGGATCTAGGAAGATAGTTTACATAAGGAACCAGCGCTTTTTAAAGACAGGTCATAAGTACCATTCCAAATTGTACCTAAGATACTATGGCAACATCCCGGAGGATGAACCCCCTCTAGAGAGACATTGTAATGGAGAACATATGTTCAGAATGGTCCAAAACATACACGTCATCTATGGAAAGAAGAATCCGGATGGAACGATCAGAAATAGAAGCACACCTCCCATCGAAGGCGTACCATTCAAGAAGTAATCAATCTTCTTTTAGTACCTACCTTATTGGCCAGACTTGGAGGTCCCCCATGTCATTGATGCGATGCACGTGTAGAAGAATATCTTTGAGAGTCTCATGGCTACCTTGATGGACACGGGCAAGTCAAAGGATGGTCTCAGATCACAGAAAGACATGGTGCAACTGAACATGATGCGGGAGCTTTGGTCGGTACAGCAGGATAATGGCAAGTATAGTCTTCCCGTGGCTAGCTTCAACCTAACCCTAGAGGGGAGGAGAGCTATATGCAATTTCCTTAGGGGGTCAGAGTGCCGACTGGGTTTTCGGGAAACCCAAAGAAGCTAGTGTCGATGAAGGACCTATCATTAACATACTACAAGGCTCACAACTGTCATGTGATGCTGACAGTGTTCCTACCAATTGCAATCAGGGCTATAAAGCTAGAGTTCCTAAAGATGGCCATCACCCGCATGTGCTACTTCTTTTCAAAGATCTCACAGAAGACGATTCACTGGCAAGAGCTAAGTGACCTACATGAATTCATGGTGGAGACCCAGAACCAGCTAGAGATGTGTTTACCTCCTGCTTTTTTTTTGATATAATGGTACATCTCATGATTCACCTAGTTCATCAGATCGAGGCGCTGGGCCCTAGCTTCTTGCATGAAATGTGGTCCTGCGAGCGGTTCATGTTGGTTCTAAGCCAATACGTGCATAACCGAACACACCCAGAGGGCTCCATGATAGAGGGTTATAATTCCGAAGAAGTCATCGAGTGCTGCCAAGAGTGGCTAAAAGTATAGAGAGGGATTGGTAATCCCGATTCTCATCATAAGGGAAGGCTAGCTAGGAAAGGCACAAGTGGTAGGAAAGTGTTCCTCGACAATGATTACAGAGAGGTGAGTCAGGCGCATTATAGTGTCTTGCAGAGTATGGCAGTGATGCAACCGTACATTGATGAACACATGGCTATCATTATGGCCGAGAGGAATGGCCATTCAGATGATTGGGTCATGAAACAACATAAGCAATGCCTGACATCATGGTTGAAGGACCAGAACATATAGCCTGGAGAAACCATAGATTCTATTACCATCAGTCAGTTGGCGGCTGGGCCATCAAAACAGGTGACGTCTTGGAATGCTTATGACATCAATGGGTACACATACTATACCAACATAAAGGACAGGAAATTTGTGAATAAGAACAGCGACGTCCGAATAGAGGCTCTCGACGGAGTGGGGCGAAAGGTCCTGTACTTTGGCATGATTGAAGATATATGGGAACTTGACTATGGAAGGGATATAAAGGTGGCCCTGTTTCGATGCCACTGGATCAAGCAACATCAATTCAATGAGATCAGACAGAGAGTTGTCGACCTCCAGAATGTAGGCTACCAGGATGACCCTTGGGTGCTCGCTGAACGTGTCGCGCAAATCTTCTATATGCCCGAGCCACAAAGTAACCTCCCCCCAAAGAAGAAGACAGCACGTGGTGGCCTCCGGGAAACAACATATCATCGGAGTTGATAGCGTGGACGATGTTGAAGCTTACAATAAGTGCGATGAGATGCTTCTATTCATAGACTTTTGTAAGAAGATCGAGGCTATGGAAAAGAACCTGCCCAAAGATGTATTGCCATGGGAACGAAAAGGTGTCAAGGGGAAAGTTGTCACGGTGGGCTAGCTAGTTTATGTAAGTGTGTTAGTGTTCGTAAGACTACATTCATGTATGTGTGTGTGAGACTACATTTATGTATGTGTGTGTGAGACTACATTCATGTATGTGTGTGTGAGACTACATTCATGTATGTGAGACTACATTTATGTATGTGTGTTTGAAACTACATTTATGTGTGTGTGTTTGAGACTACATTCACGTATGTTTGTGTGAACAATGTGTACTAAGAATTTATTAAATTATGAAATTGCCAAAATAAAAGTTGTAGATCTCCATGAGTGATTCAACTTTGGTATTCATTACTTTTTCAGTTGAAATGATTTGGCGGTCCAAATTATGGTTTCAACTTGTCTTTTTTCAAATTTCAAAATTTGAAAGGTTCAAATTTAGTCAAATGACAAGATAACCAAAATAAAAGTTGTAGATCTTGATGAGTTGAACAAATTTTGTATTCATCACTTTTACATCTGAAATTATTTAGGGTTCAAAAATTTGGTTTGAACTTGTCAAATTTCAAATTTTAAAATGTGTAAAACATTGTCACATCCAAGTTTGATCAAACTTAAATGTTGAAGCATGATTTTAGAAATTTTTAGGAAAAAAAACCATCACATTTGGAGTTAGTATGAGGGAGAACAACTAGTTACAAAGTTTACCCATAGATTAAAAAGAGAAATCACACTGTTCTAGATGATCCTTACATGATCATAGTGAACAGTGTGATTTCTTTTTTTAATCTGTGGGTCAACTTTGTAACTAGTTTTTCTTCCTCATACTAACTCCAAATCTGATGATTTTTTTTCTAAAATTTTCTAAAATCATTCTCTATCAATTTATTTTGTTGGTTTTGTCAATATATACATATGAAAAGTTTGAGCAATTTAAATTTTGAATTTCAAAAAAATGCAACTTCAGACAAGATTTTAGTACCCCAAATGATTTCAACTGAAAAACTGATAAATACCAAAGTTGAATAACTCATCAGGATCTACAACTTTTTTATTGGTCATTTCTTCATATGACAAAGTGGTAATGACATTGTTAACAAATGTGACACATCTCTCATAAGGTTTTATAAACTATATGAGATATGTGTAAGATTATTGAAAATGTGTGCTAAGAATTTGTCAAATGAAGAAATGACCAAAATAAAAGTTGTAGATATTCATGAGTTGAACAACTTTGGTATTCATCACTTTTTATGTTGAAATCAATTTGGGTCTCAAATTTTGGTTTGAACTTGTCATTTTTCAAAATTTCAAATTTTGTCAAATGACAATATGACTAAAATAAAAATTGTAGATATTAATGAGCTGAATAACTTTGGTATTCATCACTTTTTATGTTGAAATCATTTTGGGTCTCAAATTTTGGTTCGAACTTGTCGTTTTTCAAAATTTCAAATTTGAAAGGTTCAAATTTTGTCAAATGACAAGATGACTAAAATAAAAGTTATAGATATTAATGAGTTGAACAATTTTGGTATTCATCACTTTTTATGTTGAAATCATTTTGGGTCTCAAATTTTGGTTCGAACTTGTCGTTTTTTAAAATTTCTAATTTGAAAGGTTCAAATTTTGTCAAATGACGAGATGACCAAAATAAAAGTTGTAGATCTTCATGACCTCTACAACTTTGATGTTTATCAAATTTTCATTTGAGATCATTTGGTGTCTCAAAATTATTTTAGTAGTTGTGAATAATTAATTTTGATTTGGAATTTTGAAAAAAAAAATCAACTGTAGGGGCGGCTTATAACCTCAGCCGCCCCTAGAGCGGCTCTGTGGTATTTTGAAAAAAAAATCAATTGTACGGGCGGCTTATAACCTCAGCCGCCCCTACAGAGGCTCTGTAGGGGTGGCTTATAACCTCAGCCGCCGCCCCTACAGCGGCTCTGTGGTATTTACATGTACCGCCGGTGCCGAAATCATACACTTTGGGCGAAAACATACATTGGACCGTCAGGCTGCCCAATTTCGCCGCTGCACCGCCGCACCTGCACCGCCTCCTCCACCGTCTCCCTGACCCCTCCACCGCCTCCTCCACTGTCGCCCTGACCCCAACCGCCACCCCCGCCCCATCCACCGCTGTTCCCTAGGCCGCGATGGCGGCTAGGGTTTGGGAGCGCTCGCCCGCGGTCGGTTGCGCCCTCTCGGACCTCGACGTCGACCTCGTCCTTGCCATGCCATGCTGCAGCTACTCATCCGCCGCCTGCGCTCGCTCACGGGGGCGGCCGCCTTCTCATCGGTACTCTTCTTCTGCTCTTTCTAGGGTTCTTGATTCTTGCATCTCTTCTTGGATCCGGAGTATTTGGGAGATTTAGGGTGATGGACGCCATGAGTGATCGGAGCTGCTCCTCTGGCACCACTTCGGCGGGGTGGTGGAGTCCCTAGAGAGTTGCTTCTGGGACGGCAGCTACGACGCATGCCTGGGGCTTGGGGAGTATTTGCGTCTCTTCTTGATCAATTAGTTTTTCCTGAGATGGCTATTATCTAGGACACACAAAATGATTCCATGTAGTGGTTATCACTCTAGACTTTGAATATGGCAATGTGGTTTCAAATCCCGGTGGAACCTACTTTTCTTAACATAGAAAGAGAATTTGTGATATGCCACTCAAAAGATCCAGTCTTTGGAAAATCCAATCAGCCTATCCTGGTTCACTTTAATGCCATTCAGAAAGTTATCATCTGTTCCAGTACTTAACTATTGCATGCTTAATGAGCTTGGAATAGAGAACATAGTACGGATCAGCACGAGGTAGATAGGAAAGGATTTGGGACCTTCCATCCTACAGATAGGATTAAGATGGAGATAGGAGTTGTGCACAAGCACAATCAGTGGTGGATCCAGAAATCGAGCAAGAGGGAGGCTAAATAATTTAAGGCTATAGATCAGCAACTATGTCATCAATATTAGGCTCAATCTATGTTCTTTTTTACTCAACTTGACTCTCTCTCATTCCAGCACCATTTTTACCATATCTTTCTTATTAAAATACTCAACTTGAGCTGCAGTTGTTTAGAATTTTACTTGACATTTAGTAGAGCTGCCAAATTGGCAAAGTTTGGATGGTACCAGTGCCTTCGTTGGTCAATGCTTGAACATGTATCACTTAAGCATTGCAGAATTTATACAACTGGCTCCAATAATGTGACCTACTCCGTATTTGTTATTGCCGTTGACAAAATCTTGGCTGGTTAATGAATTTGGTAGCTTGATTTATCTGTGACAGAACCAAAGGGGTTGGTAGATATATAAATGGCATGTCCTTGCTTTTGAGGACTTGGTTCATGCATTCAGGGTGATAATATCTGTAGTCTTTTCCTCAATCTAGTTTTTTCAAAGTAATAATCAAATAAACATCACACAAATGTGTCGTTTCATTTCTAAAAAACTTATTCACTTTGAACGCAAAGAAAAATATATAGAAGCCTTACCATCCTGCAGCTGAACCTGTTGCTCCATTGTCTGCTATGGAACTGGGCGGCAAAAGGATGGGGTGGGGGGGTGGGAGGCGGAAAGGTTGAAAAACATAAGGTTATTGGCCCTTTGCTTCTATTTTTCCAACCATGACACATCTTCTCACTTTATATAGATGGGGGTTCCTTGACCATTAAGGCCCTATTTATGCAGGGCAAGTTCGGAGCTCCATCTCTGATGTGAAGTTTGTATGCTAAAATCAAGAATCTTGAGACTACCTTTTGTCTTTCTTTTTTTTTAGAACACGCTTATGCGTGTATTTCATTAAGAAGCTAAGAGTTTCGAAAACAAGGTAACAGAAACTTGGTAACAAAAACGTTACCAAGCCACCTAGCACTATTGGATCCAAAGGTAAGACACTACATTGTTACAAAAGATAGCTACCAGCACAACGGCGCTCAAGCTGAAGCACGCACGAGCAGCCTGGAAAGGTGGGCGTTCTCGGCCGCACACCACCTCTCCGCTTCCTCCTTGATCAACATGGCCAGCCTTGGTGGCGAGGTTGCACCAGCCCGGAATGTCCTATGGTTCCGCTCCTTCCACAAGCTCCACCCAAGCAGTAAAACGAAGGAGTCGAACCCCCTGCAAAAGAACTTTGGGACAAGCTTTCTGTTGCCAATCCACCACTCCATGGCCCGAGCTCCCCAATAGCCATCCAAATTGATGTGTACTCTTGACAAGCAGATGAGCCACACTTCTCTACTAAAACAGCAACCCAAAATGATATGGTCTAGGGTCTCAGGCTCTTGATCACAGAAAATGCAAAGGTTTGAATCTTGCAAACCATGGCGGAAGCGGCGATCCCTGGTCCAACAGCGGTTGTGCATGGCTAGCCAGTAAAAGAAGCGAACTCTTGGCGGGGCAGATGTTTTCCAGATGAACTTTGCACCAAAGACCGTGGAGGATCCAAAGAACATTGCTCCATAAGCTGAGGCAGAAGAGTACCTTTGGTCCGGCGAGGGCATCCAACAGAATGTGTCTGGCTCTAGCGATAGCTGCACCTCTAGGAGGTCGCAGATACGTGATATGTCCAGCAGCATCTGCATAGAAGCTAGCCCCTGGATGTGACGCACCCAGGCATTTCCGGGCAGGGCCTCCACCACCGTTGCCCGTCGACGCCTCCTCCCAACTGCAGCAAACACAGTAGGTGCCTCACGCTCCAGGTTGCTACCATTGAGCCAATGATCCGTCCAGAAGAACATGGATCGGCCGTTCCCCAAGCGGTGCAGCGTTGCGGCCTGAAAGAGCGCCAGCACAGCATGCTCTCCAGACATCGACGCTCGGCCGTTAAGTCTGTCCTTCCACACCCAGCGAACTCGAAGTGCAACCCCTGCCTTTCTCAAGTCAGTGACACCGAGCCCACCTAACACTTTGGGTCGGCACACCTTGAGCCAAGCCACCTTACATTTTCCTCCCGCCACAGTATCTGTGCCAGCCCAAATAAAACCCCTCTGTAGCTTATCAATCATCTCAATTGCCCACGTTGGAAGGCACAAGGCGATGGAAGTGTGTACAGGTATGGCCGAAAGGGTGGATTTGACAAGTTCCGTGCGTCTAGCAGCATTTAGAAGATTACCTTTCCAAGCTGGTATTCTTGCAGCCATTTTATCAATGAGAGCCTGCTCATCCGCTCTCTTGAGCCGGTGCACCGAAAGTGGCACTCCCAGGTAGCAACATGGGAACGGTACTATCTTGCAAGCAAGAATGCGCTGCACTCTGTCCATATCTTCCTTGGAGCAGTGAATTGGTGTAGCCATACTTTTGTCGAGGTTGGAGAAGAGCCCAGAGGCAAGGCCGAAGATGGACAAGGCTCCTTTGATTGACAATAGATCACTCTCAGATGGGACTACAAAAATGACCAAGTCATCGGCATATAAACTGACTCTGGCCCCTAGAATTCCAGCTAGCGGTGTGAGGTAACCATGTTCTTCGACCCAGGTCAGGAAGGAGTTGAGTACCTCCATGACCAAAACGAACAGCATCGGCGACAGAGGGTCTCCTTGCCGTAGCCCCCTAGCATGACACACCCTCCGGCCTGGCTTGCCGTTGAGGAGAATCCTTGTGCTTGCCATAGACAGAAGCATAGTCATCCAGTTCCTCCATCTTAGTACAAAGCCCATATGCTGTAGCACCTCTAGAAGGAAAACCCATGCAACCGAATCAAACGCTTTGGCCACATCCACCTTGAGCAAAACACAGGTCATCTTCAATTTGTGCAAGGATTTGCATGTGAGTTGAACATCCCTAACATTGTCATGTAAGCTTCGGCCCTTGATGAATGCACTCTGATTATTCCTGACCAGATCTCCTAGAACAGTTGCCAATCTGTTGGCCAGGCACTTTGTTATGAGCTTTCCAAAACTGTGCATAAGACTAATGGGACGATAGTCACAAATCTCGGTGGAGTGGTCTTTCTTCTTGAGTAGCACCATGAAAGCCTCATTAACAGCATGGAAGCTGCGGTGATCCAGTGACTAGAAAGCATGTAACGCGTTCATGATGTCCGGTTTGATCACCTCCCACACAGATTTGTAAAAGAGACCAGTTAGCCCATCAGGTCCGGGGGCCTTATCATTCGGCAGTTCCTTGACCACCCGTGTTACCTCTTCTTTAGTGAACATAACCTCCAAAGGCCGGGCATCCACAGACCGGACCCCCAAGGCGGCCAGGTCTAGCCTCCTGGACCGCACGAAATCTGTACCCAGGATCGAGTTGTAGTGGTCATACAAAGCATCTGCCATGGAGTTGTCAGAAACCACCTTAGTACCTTGAACAGATAGAGAGACAATGCGGTTCTATTGCTGTCGATGGCAGGCCTGAAGATGGAAGAAGCGGGTATTTGCGTCCCCCTCCCTTAAGAAAGTTACTCCCGAGCGTTGCCTGGCAATCGTGCATGACAAAGACGCCAGCCCAAGAACTCTAACCTCCAGCATGCTGTGCATATCTTGTTCCCAAACCTGGAGCTGCCGCTTTTCTTGCTCCTCATCAAAGCATAGGATGATCTCCTTTGCCATGGCTAGCTGCAGCCTTATGCTACCCACTTTGGAGGAGCTCCAACATTTCAGATCCGTCGCCACCATCCTAAATTTCTGGTCGAGCAAATGAAAAGGGTTGGATACAGGCTGGGGCGCCAACCAAGCAGCTGTGACAACCTCCATGAACCCCTGAACCTTGGGCCAGAAAGACTCAAACCGAAATCTCAGTTTTGTTCCAGACTGTGCATCGATGAGCAGCAATAAGGGACAATGATCCGAATAGTCAGAGGATAGCGCCTTCAAAGCGTGAGAAGGGAACAAAGCCAGCCATTGTGCGTTCACAAAGACCCTGTCCAAATGCACCATGGTAGGGATCTGGCGTCGATTGGACCAGGTAAACGCCCGCCCACAAAGCTCAACCTCCTCCAGCTGCGCTTGATTTAAAAACCTTCTGAATCTCCTCATATTTCTTCTGTCCAATCGATCGTTGTTCTTGTCACATGCCCGAATCCCCCGCCACCAGCTATGGCCTAGGTGCGGCATTCTTGAGTTACATTAGTTCATTAAGAAAGTCCACTTTGTCATCATCTTCCTGCGGCCCATAAACGCCCACAAAGCTCCAAGGGCTGGGCAAAGCCCCCTGCATTTGAAAAGTTGCCGCCAAACTGAAACGGCCCAGTTTCGGCAGTGAGGTCTGCCAGATCTCCCTATCCCAGGCTAGAAGGATTCCACCAGCAACCCCAACAGCAGGCAAAAACAAATAGTCATAAGGCGGACCTAAGAACTCCAAAGCAGTTGCATTACAGATGTTGGAGAGCTTGGTCTCCTGAACACAAATTAAGGAGGGGCGCTGAGCGATGATTAGTTCGTGCAGAACGTTGCGCCGTGCACGCTCATTGAGGGCGCGCACGTTCCAAACCAGGAAACCTCGGTGTAACATGATGGAACCGAGTTGTGCTTCTGACGAGGTGTGGTGGCCATGCTCAAGCCCCCTCCTCCAGACCCTCGAGGTCTAGGTTCATCGCCGTTAGATCGATCCCTTCATTGAGGAACAACTGCAAGGCGTGCTGCTTCCTTTTCGACATGTTCCCCCCGAACGCCAGTTTAAATTTCTTCTCTACTTCGACGTTCGCTTCCTCCTCTACCACTGCAACACCAAGCTTCTTCAGCAACACTCGCTGTGCCTGTGCCGTTGCGTTGCCAGCATGTGGCCTCGCTGCGATCTGACCACTCCGACGAAGTGAGTGCACAGATATCGGCAAGCGGGCCCTGCGGAGCCGCGGCCGTCGGCTGACAAGCGGTGTCTGAAACGGGATATAGACTGCCGCTTCAAGCTGCAATTGCATCGGGTTAGGATGAGCATCTTCAGGATCAATCCCCCCGTTACCATCTACTGCCACATCCCCCACATCATCATCACCCACAGATACATTGTCATTGTCTGTGAGAGCCGTCTCTGGACCGGAGTGGTCATCCAATACATGCGCCTCCGAGGACACAAGCCCAGACAAATGCACGCGGGCAGTCTCGGCGAACTCTGCTTCAACGAGGTCTGACCACCAGTCCCGTCTAGGCGAGTCGAAGGGTAGAGAGGCCTCCCCCACAGACGCCGGTGCCGGTTCGACGGGGTCCTCTTCATTGTCTGGCCAAAAGACTACCTTTTATCTAGAATAGAAAGAAAACAGATTGGCCAAACAACCAAAGTATACCCACAGCTCTAGATCCATAAATTTCCAGAGCTAGGAATACCCAGCTCCAAGAAATCCACAAATTTCTAGGAGCTAGAATTCTGCCAAACAACGCTGAAGGAAATTATAAATGAGGTTTTACAGATATGATCTGACTTTCCAAACTGAAGAATGATGAACTTTCTAAATAAACAATGACTTGGTTTGGACGACAAGCTGGCAACGGTAGGGGCAGCCTCCTGGTAGCAGCGTGGGGGCTGGTGGCGACTGTAGGGAATTGGAATGAAGATAAATATGTATCTCATCGACCGTCGCCCAACCTCTTGAGTAGCTTCCCAATGTCGTAGCAGATCTCAATCTTATCATTTTTTACCTGTTGACGGAGTGAACAGCTTTTCTTACCGGCTGCCAAGTATGTGCGCAAGAGGGACTCATATGCTTTCCCGTCAATGCACCCCAGCGTCCTTAGGCAGTTGCAGAACCTCTCGGCGCTATCAGCATCCTTGTGTTCTTCGAAATACTTCTGGAACTTGTAGATCCTGTCCTGATCAAGCTTCCCTGCTTTCTTGGGGAGTTTGGTCATGTTCTCTACCCAGTTCAGTGCTGAGTTCATGTCCCCCTTGCCCATGTAGTGATCAAGAAACAACTCACATGTTTTGGAGTCAAAGTCCGCACCTTTTTCCTTGACCTTCTCCCTCAATGTTATTGCTTCTTCGCTCATGCCAAGCTTCAGATGGCCACGAATCATCATATTTGTCAGTCTTACATCATATGTTTGATAATTAGATTCCCACTCCATATAAATATGCTTCATGCGGTCAATATGATTGAGCTTGTAAAGAGCATGAAGCATGCCAAGGTAGCTTATGTTGGTTACCATGGAGAATTTGGCCTTTATCACATCCCATACCCTATTGACCTTGCTCAAATTGCCTAGTGAAGCATATAGGCTCATAAGGAAATCAAAAGGTTGCCTGCCATCATCAGCACCAATAAGCCCCTCGAGTTTCTTCAGAGCAGATTCTGCTTTTTCAACCTGACTGGCATTTACATAGATAGAAGCAAGTGTGCTATATGCAGACCACCCAAGAGTCACATATTTTTCTACCATTTCTTTAAGAAGTTCTTCAATGGCATCTATCTTGTTCGATGCTGCATAGCTGGTCATCAAAATGCAGCATGTGAGGTTATTCGGTTTAACATTCTTCACTTTCATCTCCTCAAAGAGACTATCAACCTTCCTATGCTGGTCTAACTTCATGTAAAGGGACATCAGATTATTGATGGGTAGCGTACCAGACCAGATGCCAAGTTTATCCATCTGGCAGTAGAGATTTGTTGCTTTCTCTTCCATTTTTGCTGAGCAATAACAACTAAGAAGGGCGCCATACACTGGTGCAGCAAGGCTTTTTTCTCCCGGTTGGAAAACCCCTTTAGTCCTGGTTTTCCAACCGGGAGCACCAATCCGAGACTAAAAGGTACCCTCCTTTAGTCCCGACTTACGCCCGGGACTAAAGGGAACACATTGAGTTCCGGTTGGTGTTACCAACCGGGACTAAATGTCCCTCTTTTTTTCCTTTTTCTGGTTTCTATTTTTTGTTTCTTTTTTCATTTAATGATTAGTTTTGATATTAAAATACATTTTCGAATACGCTGCTAATAGTAATATATATGTGTACTTCGCACGCATAAGTTTTTGTTCGAACTTTGTACATAAATAACAAACGAATATACGCGTACATGCATATATATATGATGATCATATATATACACATGTTATTTTATGTACATATAATATGTGCATACATATATATATATATATTACAAAGGTTTGATATATAAATTGTTTATGTCCTTAGCAATTCACTCCTCCAGATTTGGCATCCACGTTTCGTTCGGGTCATTGTAGAACTCGCCGTTGGGGTTGATGACCTGGTCATTTAGAAATCCTGCTATAGTCTCTCGAATTACTTTAAGTTGGTCAAGTCATATGACTCTTTCCCTCAACCATTCAGTCTTCAATAAAAGTTAAAGGAAAAAGTATTAATATATATATATATGTGTATTGCTCATGTAATTACTTATACAAATGAGAGCAATAAAGAAATTGTAAATATACGATCGAAATAATATAAAGGAAAAAGTATTTATATACGTACTTTGAGTTGCTCTTCAGGAGTTCTCTTTGAGTATGCCATGATGAACTCGCAAACATAGTATCCGCGGTAGTTGTTACCCTGCTCCTGCCTTAGAACCCACTTTTACGACAAAAAAATCAATTAGGGTGAATTGAAATCATCATATGGTGTTAATTGAATATAAATGTGTAGTTATAGTACTTACTTTGTGTGCGATTACACCCAGTGGCGCTTTGCAATGTTTCATTTTTTATTCCTCACTGAACCTTTTCCAAACCCTGCTCCCAATAAAATAAAAAAATAATTTAACCTTTAATAATTGTTGAGAGATCGGCGCCATTATATATATATATATATATGTTGTTATAGAGAAACTAAATTAATTACCCTTGTATAATATCTATTATGTCTTGATACTCCGTTTGCGGTTTTCTCAATGAGTCTAAGATTTTCAATCTACTATTGGCCATATCGATGACCATCAATATCCAGTGATTGCTGCATAAACATATATATATATATATATGTGTGTGTGTGTGAGGTAACTAGCTAGTAAGGAAATATTGATGTCCCATATATATGATCGACATTAATTACTTATAATAACACTCACTTGAAGTTGTAGGGGAAGAGTATCTCCTTTTTGTCGCGTTGGTTTACTAAGAAATTCATGAGATTTCTCTCAGGTTGAGGCTTACAATCCTTCGGGGGGTTAGGGTGTTTGTATACGACATACGGATCAACGAACCCAACATCATTATCCTTTCTCTTTCTAAGTTCTGTCATCTCATATCTGCATACATGAAAATTGTGAATATATATATTGTGAATATATAATAAAGAAATTGTGAATATAGTAGAAAATAATCACACTTACAGACAATAGCAGCTAATGAGACTTTTGTCGAGAGAGTCCAGGTGGCATAGTTGGTGTAATTCTGGAAGCTCGACATAGATAATGTCATTGCCACGGAAGTAATGGTGGTTTCTAATTCTGACAGAAAGATAGATTTGTCCTGCATCAGACACCGACATGTACCACCCGTTTAGCAGGTACATTTGCGTACCCAGTTCACCTAATTTCTCTGGGTTGTATAGACTCTGGCCTGGTATAAATTTCTTATAAGGATCCACTTCCGGAGTAGATGGTCCTTCAGCGAGCACTTCGGCAAGGTTCAAACCAGTGTCCTCATAAAACCGAAGAAACGACTCATAGCCGCCTACCTCCTCCACTAAGTTTAAGTTTGAACCATATTCATTAGGAATGACAAGGGGCGGATTGATTGTTGTGATTATTGTCCGAGTTGTGCAACACCTTTCCCTACTCTCTTCTTTTTTTGCGCCGCCTCATATGACTTGGTGAGAGACTGGTCATAGTCCGATATCGGTTGTTTCGCGGCGCTCTTAAGAGAATCTTGTTTTTTTTGTTCCAACTTCTTTCTTAGCTGATCTGAGGTAGGAAGAAGTATGATGGCTCCGGGTTCTCCCTCGCTCGTCATGCCTGTTTTACACCTTCAAAGAAATCTGTCACTTCTTTTTGTACTACATCCTTTAATTCATGTTCACTTTTCTCATAAGATAGTTTTTTGGGAATAACTGGATGCGTATTTGCTTTCTGCTTCTTTGCCGACGGGCAGGGCAACGGCTTCGTTTGAGGGGCGGACCTCTTAGGGGCTGGCTTCCTTGGAGGCGGGGGAGGCATTGGAGACCGCCTTAGAGGCAGTGTAGACTTTGGAGGCGGCGGAGGCGTTGGAGACCTCGGCGGAGGAGTTGTGGACTTCCTTGGAGGCGGCGGAGGAGTTGGAGATGGTGGGGATGCAGCACTGCCTTCGAAGGTGTCATCATTGCCCTGAGCACTATGATGGTCGGGAGAAGCAACAACTGGACTTTGGTTGGCGGAGGCCCTGCTTTGTGAGTACAAAAAATAATGAGATATAAATAAATGCTTATTATTAGTCATGCCCATAGAAAATTATCAAAAAATTGTTTTGTTAACTTTTGTCCGCACCTAATGTCTGCTGGCGGTGGAGCAGACGCCCCAGGGATAATGATGTAGCACTTGCGCCATAGTATATATGCCTTCTCTGCTTCTCCTAGAGTCTTCTCTCCATCACCTCCAGGAATGTCAAGAGTTAGATCCTCATAACCTTTGCTCACTTTATCCACTGCGACCCTAGCATATCTAGGTTGTATTGGTGCCTCATGGATTCTTGGTGTCTTGGTAGGGTCTGGAGGAGTAAAAACACCGATAGTGACCTTGATTGTGTCATTCCCCCTTGGAACATGTAGCTCAATTGATGTCATTGGAGTAGTGACATCATCCATGGGGAAGCGCAGCGCTGTGTCATCTTGCTTTGGCAGCTCAGTGGAAGCGCAGCTGCTTTTCAACTGACCAGGGGGGCTAATATTAACATTCATTCCTGGCTCTGATGTCTGCCTCTGGGCACTCATTGCTATCTGCACTTGCTTTCTGATTTCTTCCTGCATTCTTGCTTCCATTGCTTTTTCTCGCTCCTTTGCTTCAAGCACCATTTCCTCCAACATTATCACTCACGCTGCCTGCTCCTCCTTGCTTCTCTGGCGGCTTCAGTAGGTTTCCCTATCATTCGGAAACCATGAACCCATGGAGTGTTGCGTCCTAAGCCTCTGGTTTGGCTAGTGTGTTCAGTAGCCCTGATAGCATACGTTAGCTCATCCTTCTCTCTATTGGGCTTGAACACACCAATCTCTTTAGCTTCTATAGCAAAAGCCAATCGGTGTGCTGCTGTTTTGAGTTTTTGCCCATACACTGCCAGACCGGTCTGTGGGTCAAGTCTTCCCCCATGACCGAAAAACCAATTCTTCGAGCGTGGGGGCCACTTGGCTGATTCTGGTTTGATCCCCTTGGCAACAATGTCCGCTTCCATTTTTTGCCACTTCGGAATGGCAGTATCGTAGCCACCTGATCCCATGTCATGGTGGTATACCTTTTTTTGGGCATTCCCTTGGTTCCTTCTCACCCATGCCTCACCCTCTGCTGATGTCTTGTACTCTATGAAATCATTCCAATAGGGCCTCTGTTTCGAGATCGGGCCCATAGCAATATTAAAATTTGGCGTTTCGTTCTTCTTGATGTATATGTTGTATAGGTGTTTGTTCCAAGTCTGGAATTGTATGGCCATCTTCTTCATAGCCCACGATCGAATTAGCTCCTTCAATTCATCATCGTTGATATCATCATAATCATCCGCTTGCAACGTGAAATGGGCAAGGATATCATTCCAGAGCAAATTCTTGTCAACATCAGAGACAAAACTAACATCAAGCTCGTTGATCTTTTTCTTCCATTCACGGATACTGATCAGAATTCTGTCCCTTACAAGGTACCCACAGTATTCCATGAATTTCCTTTTATGTGGACCAAGTGGTTCGCCTGTCTTGATGTTGAATTCTGATATTATGTACCAGCCCTCCAGTGGTTTCTTCGGTCCTCGAACATTTTTGCTCTTCGCCGTTGTGGTCGCCGATCCAGAGAGCTACATATAAAAATAATAATAAATAAATATCTTTTGTACATAGAAATATATACAATATTCACATATAATATATATTTAGTATATATACCTCGCCTGTATTTTTTTGCAAAACATTTTCTTGCTCATTTTCAAGAGCTAGGTATTGACTTCCGTCATCAACATCCTGCTCACCAGCATTGGCAATAATATTCATCATTTCTTCCTCCATGTTGTCTCCCGGGGCAGCTATATCTAACAAATTTAACAAAATTTAAGTCACATATATAAACAAGTCATATATATATACAATAAGTCATATACAAATTTATCTAAGTCACATATATAAACAGGTCATATATGTAAACAAGTCATATATGTACAATAAGTCATAAACAAAATAAATCTAAGTCACATATATAAACAAGTCATATAAACAAGTCATATATATAAACAATTCATATATTTAAACAAGTCATATATGTACAATAAGTCATATACAAAATAAATCTAAGTCACATATATAAACAAGTCATATATATAAACAATTCATATATGTAAACAATCATATATGTCAACAAGTCATATATGTAAACAAGTCATATAAACGATGAATTCGCCCTAACGAGAACGACGAATTCTCTCTAGCGAGAACAACAATTCGCTCTAGCGAGAACGACAGGGTGAATTCGTCGTTCTCGCTAGGGCGAATTCGTCGTTCTCGCTAGGGCGAATTCATCGTTCTCGCTAGGGTGAATCGTCGTTCTCGCTAGGGGCGAATCGTCGTTCTCACTAGGGTATACAACAACGGGGCAGCGTTGCTCCGCATATACAACAATGAGGCGACGTTGCTCCGCATATACAACAACGGGGCGACGTTGCTCCGTATACAACACAACAAGGCGGCGTTGCTCCACATACAACACAACGAGGCGGCGTTGCTCCGCATACAACACAACGAGGCGGCGTTGCTCCGTATACAACACAACAAAGCGACGTTGCTCCACATACAACACAACGACGGCGTTGCTCCGCATACAACACAACAAGGCGTTCCTCTACATATATCACATACAAACACATATCGACATACGTAGGGGTCGGCGGTGACGATCGATGTACGTAGGGGTCGGCAGTGATGGGCGTCCGGAGGCGGTGATGACGAGCGTGGTGTTGGTGGCTGGGTTAGGTGGTGTCGGTGGTGGCGTGAGCATCGTGGCCGACCGGGCCGGGGTGGAGTCATCAGGGCCGCGCACGTGGCATCAGTGGTGGTGTGGCGTCAGGGGCGGTGTGGCGTCGGGCGTCAGGTGCGGCGTTAGGGGCGTGGCGCGGCGTCAGGGGTGGCGTGGCATCGGGCTAGGCCATAGTGTGGTGTCGAGGCCAACCGTCGGGGCGGTGGGGCGTCGGGGCACTGGGCCAGGCTGGTCAGGGGGCGGCGCGTCGGTGAGCACGCTTAGTCGGGGCGTGCGACGTCAGGGTGGTGGGGCGTCGGTGTGCGTGCGGGCGCTCGTGAGGTGCGGCATCGGCAGCGGATCGGACGAGCGGCGGCGGGTCTGTTAGGGCTTGGCTCGGCAGTGGGGAGGAGAAAGAAGAGGGGCCGGGGCAGGCGCAGAGGCTATATAAGGGAGAGGACCTTTAGTCCCAGGTGCCACCACCAGCCGGGACTAAAGGCCCTTTAGTCCCGGGCCCTGTTAACGCCCAGGACTAAAGGTCGCACCTTTAGTCCCGACTGGTGGTGGCGCCCGGGACTAAAGGTCCCGGCTGGTGGTGGTGCCCGGGACTAAAGGTTTTTGGCGGGCAGCCAAACTGTAGTTTCGCTGCCCGTCAATTCATTAGGATTTTAATATATTTCTTTTTACACAAATGATAAAAGGATAGTTAATTGCACTGAAAATTAAATAAAAGACATAAAAATATTTTTAAAAAATATAGATTCTATTTTGCTTTATTGCACACAGGAAAATTATGTGACCTAAAGTTTTATTTTTTTAACAAGTTTTAAAACACAATATAGTGTTTAAATTACTATTTTGATAATGCAAAAATATAGTGTTTAATTAAATTCAGAAAAACTCTTATGTTTCGACTGGAAATTTGTTTTCACATCATTTGAACGTGACATAATCCCACAATCAAACATAAATTTGTTTTCATATCATTTCAATGTGACATAATCCCAACATCAAACATAAATTTGTTTTCACATCATTTCAACATGACATAATTCAACATCAAACATAAATTCACAATTATTACATAATATCTCTAATACACACTATTGAACATCAATATATATATCAAGCGGGCACAGTAGTGAACTTCTTCTTTACGTATGTCCCTTGGTTATGATCGCGCCGTAACCATGGAGTGTCCTCATCGTTTAGCTAGATGCTAGGGTCTTTGTTCACTATGAAGGGTGAAATTCGGTCATCCTTTTCATAATCTTCTGACATGTCTGACTTGTCTTCGATTCCAACGATGTTTCTTTTTCCTGAAAGAACTATGTGGTGCTTTGGCTCATTATTGATTAGGTGGTTGTCGTTTTTCCCTCTCTTCGGTTTTGTAGACATGTCCTTGACATAGAACACCTGAGTCACATCCTTCGCAAGGACAAATGGTTCGCCTTTGTACCCAATATTGTTGAGGTCCACTATTTTCATTCCATACTGGTTGTCGACTGCTACACCGCCTCCAGTCGTCTTTACCCACTGGCACTTGAACAAAGGTACCTTAAAATGAGATGCATAGTCTAGTTCCCATATCTAATCTATGCAGCCATAGTATGTTTGCTTGTTCCCACTAGGGTCGGTGGCATCTATGCGGACACCACTGTTCTGGTTGGTGCTCCTTTTATCTTGTGCTACTGTGTAAAATGTATTCCCTTTTATCTCGTACCCTTTGTATGTGAGGATATGCCACGATGGCTGCCTAGCCAACAAATACAGCTCCTCATCAATACTCTCATCACCCTGACATTCTTTTCGCAACCAGTCGCTAAAAGTTTCCATGTGCTGACGCGTAATCCATGCTTCAGACTTCCCTAAGAACTCAGATCGGAGGAGGTTCTTGTGTGTCTCGATATACGGATCTACCAAGGAGGAGTTCTGTAGAACTATGTAGTGTGCTTTATTGAAATAATCATCACCCATACCAATATATGTTTTCTTCCCTGGTGTCCCCTTTCCACTTAGTCTCCCCTCGTGTCGCGATTCAGGAACACCAGTCGGGTTAATATCGAGAATGAAGTCAACACAGAACTCAATGACCTCCTCTGTTCCGTAGCCCTTGGCGATGCTTCCTTCTAACCGAGCACGGTTGTGAACATATTTCTTTAGGATTCCGATAAACCTCTCAAAGGAGAATATGTTGTGTAGGAACACAGGACCGAGAATAGTAATCTCCTTGACCAGATGAACTAGGAGGAATGTCATGATATCAAAGAAGGAAGGAGGGAACACCAACTCAAAGCTGACAAGACATTAAACCACATTATTCTGTAGTTTTGCTAGATCTGTTGGATCGATTGCCTCCTGAGAAATTGCATTGAGGAATGCACATAGCTTCACGGTGGCTAGATATACATTTGGCGGTAGAATTCCTCTTAATGCAACTAGAAGCAATTGAGTCATGAGCACGTGGCAGTCATGGGACTTTAAGTGTCCAAATTTCTTCTCTGGCACATTTATTATACCCTTTATATTCGAGGAGAATCTAGATGGTACCACAATGCTATCTAGGCATTCAAACAAGCTGTCCTTCTCTTCTTTACTAAGAGTGCAGCTGGCAGGACTTAAGTACTGGCGTCCATCATCTATCTTCTCTGGATGCAGGTTGTCTCGTTCTTTCAAACACCGCAGGTCCTGTCGTGCTTCAATTGTGTCCTTAGGCTTCCCATACATGCCTATGAAGCCTAGCAGGTTCACACAAAGATTCTTCGTTAGGTGCATCATGTCGATCGCGCTACGGACCTCTAGGATTTGCCAATAGGGTAGCTCCCAAAATATGGACTTCTTCTACATGGGTGCATGACTGTTGGCGTCCTTTGAAATAGGTTGGCTGCCAGGTCTCTTTCCAAATATTACTTTCACATCATTAACCATATCGAGGACGTCCTCACCAGTTCGGTTGCAAGGCTTGGTCTGGTGGTCTACCTTACCTTTAAAATGCTTGCCTTTCTTTCTTACGGGGTGATTTACAGGAAGAAATCGTCAATGCCCAAGGTACACAACCTTGTGACACTTTTTCAAGAATATACCTTTCATGTCACCAAAACAGTGCATGCATGCATTATATCCCTTGTTTGATTATCCTGAAAGATTACTTAGAGCTGGCTAATCATTGATTGTTATGAACAACAATGCTCGCAGGTCAAAGTGCTCCTACTTGTGCTCATCCCACACGCGTACACCTTGCTTGTTCCACAAAAGTAGAAGTTCTTCAACTAGTGGCCTCAGGTGTACATCAATGTCGTTGCCAGGTTGCTTTGGGTCTTGGATGAGCACCGGCATTATAATAAACTTACGCTTCATGCATAACTAGGGAGGAAGGTTGTAGATACATAGAGTAATAGGCCAAGTGCTATGACTACTGCTTTGCTCCCCGAAAGGATTCATACCATCCGTACTTAAAGCAAACCTTAAGTTTCTTGCGTCACTTGCAAACTCAAAGAATTCTCTATCGATTGCTCTCCACTAGGACCCATCAACAGGGTGTCTCAACATATTGTCTACCTTACGGTCTTCTTTGTGCCATCGCAACAACTTTGCATGGTCTCTGTTTCTAAAAAGACGTTTCAAGTGTGGTATTATAGGAGCATACCACATAACCTTAGTAGGGATTTTCTTCTTGGGACGTTCGCCCTCAACATCACCAGGGTCATCTCACCTGATCTTATACCGCGACGCGTGACATACAGGGCATGCATCCAACTTCTCATACTCCATGCCACGGTAGAGGATACAGTCATTAGGACATGCATGTATCTTCTGGATTTCTAATCCTAAAGGGCAGACTACCTGTTTTGCTTCGTACATAGTGCTGGGCAATTCGTTATCCTTTGGAAGCATCTTCTTCTGGATTTTTAGTAACTTCGCGAATCCCTTGTCAGATACACCATTCTTTGCCTTCCATTGCAGCAATTCCAATGTGGTACCTAACTTTTTCTGCCCCGCATCACAAGTTGGGTATAGCAATTTCTTGTGATCCTCTAGCATGCGGTCGAACTTGATCTTCTCCTTTTCACTTTCGCATTCTCTTTATGCGTCACGAATGGCCTGACCAAGATCGTCAGCGGGCTCCTCCTCTACCCCTACCTCTTCTTCAGTGGGCTTCTCCTCTGCCCCCACCTCTTCTTTAGTGGGCTTCTCCTTTGCCCCCACCTTTTCTTTAGCTTCCCCCCATTGCAGTATCATTGAAGGCACCATATTCAGTAAAAATGTCATCATCGCTCCATTGTTCTTCTTCCATTACAACTCCGGTTTCTCCATGCTTCGTCCAACAAATATAGTTTGGTATGAAACCTGACTTGAATAAGTGTGAATGAAGAGTCTTTGAGTTAGCATATTCCATCGTATTCTTACATATGGCACATGGACAGCACATGAAACCATCGCGTTTGTTTGCCTCGGCCGCACGTAACAAAGAATGCACGTCGTCCATGAACTCTTGGGAGCGACGATCAGCATTGTACATCTAATGCCGACTCATCTGCATTATATGACATAAATATCGTATTAAAACCTAGAACATAATTAGTTAATTATACAACATGCATACCACCACAAAAGCTATAAATTTAAGAAAGCCTCGCTACAATGTAGATAATCTCAACTACCACTAAAAACACTAAAGCTAAAATGCACTTCAGCAGCACAAGGATTTCACGACCAATCCCAACTAAAACAGATAGATCCCCCGTTTGTTCAATATCTTTGGGCTTCTTCGGCTGGATCACTGCCTCATTAGCCGCCATATCTGCCTATTGTGCAAGATATTTTTGCACGAGTTCAACATACTCTTCCTCCCAGTAGAAGCCTGAACATCCAGTGCCATCCCACTGAAATTAAAATAGAAAATTAGAACTTTAATCACAACCATCATGAAAATAGGTATAAACTAACCATAGTCATTAAATATGATAAAATAACTCACATTGCGATCCGGACACTTGTAGAAAATACGACCCTTGTTGGGACCCTCCTTCTTCACTCGGTACTCCATCACAATCTTCGTCTCATCACAACACTTGCCGCATGCAATGAGTGGGAGGCCCAGCCTAAGTCGCTTTGGAAACCCATGAGAGGTCGAGGACCCGGAAGCAGTTGCCAGCTACTCTCTATACTCATTTTTTAATACACTATAAATTTCTCATTTTATAAACAAATAAAATTAAAAAAACTCTAAAAATCTCTATATCTCTAAACAATGAAGTGTGTTATGCATGCTACAAATGAACGGTGAATACTAGTTTTTAATAGCTACTTTAACCTTCCTTCATGTAAATATGCAAGCTTGAAGTGATTTTGAGCTCAAATTGCTTACAAATGAAAAAAAAACACAATAAAGAACCATATATATAGTGAACAAAATGAGATAAGACAATGGTGAAACATGAGAGTGTGAAGTAGGTAACCTTTAGAACCGAAGAATCGATGGAGGAATCGAAGAAATCGACAAAGGAATCGAAGAATGGATGGAGAAAGAGCAAGAACACTGCTTAAATTTGAACTGAAGCTCTCGGGCGGGCTCGGGGAGGAAGAAGACGGCCAGCAGGATTTATAGGGGGGACCTTTAGTCCCGGTTGGTGGATCCAACCGGGACTAAAGGTCACTTTCCAGTCTCGGGCCACGCCACTAGCCGGGACAAGAGCTTTACTCCCGGTTGGTGGCTCCAACCGGGACTAAAGGTCCCCTGCCACAACGGCTGGCACAGGAACCGTTGGGCAGGGACCTTTAGCCCTGGTTGGAGCCACCAACCGGGACTAAAGGTCTCTCTAGTCCTGGGCGTAATATTTCCCGGGACTAGAGCCTAGTTTAGCCCTTGGATCAAAGGTCTGTTCTCTACTAGTGATAAGTTCGATTATTCTTGGCTGGATCAGGGAGGTTAGCAAAATAATTCTCAGCTGCCTCAAGGCCACGCACTTTATAGATGAGATCCAGACGTATTGCATGGTTAGTGATTGACATGTTCATACCCCTTGCATTGACCATCCAATCCATCACCTGCATGAAAACGATGGCACATTATAGATCAAGTAATACCAACCATAACTTAAGCATCAATAGCAGATGTACAAAGAAGAGCAATTGCATATTTGCTACTACTCTAACTCTCTAACTTGCATTTGACAGTCAATGTTATCAAATTATCTGATGAATCCTAGTCTCTAAGGCACTGACCAAATGATTAGTTGTCAATCAGCTCGATTAGTTGAGCCTAGTCGTCCTGCATATACCAGGACTGACATGATATATATAGTATATAGTATAAAGCAAGCTGCAATAGTACAAAAACACTAGAGCAGTAGATTCTTGAGAGATTAATGGCTAGTAGAGCTAGAGCTGCAGCAGCAGTAGAGCAAGAGGCAAAGAGCAGCAACAGAGCTAGAAAAGGCAGGGTTGCAGATCAGAAATTAAAGTAGAGAAGATGTAGCAAGAAGATGGAGGATTGGAGGACAGAAGCTTCATCTTCAGGAAGGAAGAAGGGACCCAGTGGCAGAATCTGGTGGCGCTTGGCTGCTGCAGTGGTTGAGGGATGGGAACTCATGGTGCTTGAGGAAAGGTGCTTGGCAAAGGCAGGGACTGGAGCTGGTGGAAGCCTCCTGGTAGCAACATGGGGGCTGGTGGCGACTATAGGGAATGTTGCCACCCTCTTGGGCTGCTGGCTAACCGTGTGGGCTTTGCCACCCATAACAGTCGGATAAGAGTTACCAAACAGAAAGCAAAGCACACCTTATGATTATTTGCAGAACAAGCTTCAGGAGTAAAGCATGATCTTCTTTTTTAAGAAAGATACTCAAGCCTGGAAAACTAATACCCATATGCAGACACATAAGGAAGCTTATGCTTGTTATTGTAGAATTGAAGAACCAAAGCCACAAATATCTAATGTAGAACTGTTAATAAATGCTCAAAACATTGCAAAAGTAATCCATGTATCAAACTGCGTATATATTCAAAATCTTTGTTGACTGTTCATGAGACAAAGCAACTGTGACTCTGAGTAGCAACCAAATTGCAGATTATAATGTAAACATTTATCTAACACGTCTCCATATTTAAAAATTCTGGAAAAGGTAAGTACAACTGTACAAGTGAAGAACCTGCAACATGGCCAGCTGAGCTGATAGTGTAGTTGCTTCTGACTAGAGAGTATGTACTTTCCTTTCAAGCTCTGCAATGTAGCGCATCTTTCTTTCCTTTGACCTAGCAGCTAACTGGCGGTTTGCCAAAATCCTAAAATATGCCATGAAAGTAATTACTTGGTCACTGGAGCAAGTGATCTAATTACCATAACCAAAATACAACTGTACAAGTTTGTTATAGATTACAGCTGACAAAATGTTACTGCCCCCACTCCAAATGGTACACAAATTTTTCTTACTGCTTTCAACACTAGAGCAAATCAATATTTGCCAATTATTTGCTAGATCATTCAACAGAGTGCTTTCAACTACTACTACTACAAGTACTACTACTACTACTAGTACTACTACAAGTACTACTACTACTACTAGTACTACTACTAGTACTAGTACTACTACTTGTACTACTAGTACCACTACTTCTACCACTAGTACTACTACTTCTACTACTTATACTACTTTTTTTCTTGCATCTCTTAGAACAAGGCACGAAATGTTGCGAACATCAAAGAGTGCATCCCGATGCCCCGTGAATGATGAGCAGCCATCCCATGGAGAGCAAGAACTAGATGACCAGCTTACTCAGGAGCAGTTCGATAACGAGTTAGAAAAGGGTCTAGAAGTGATGCTTACTCAGGAGGACCTTATCGATGATAAGGATCCAGTGGGGGGAGCCTAGAGAAGAGAAGGTGGAGAGGATGCCCAATGCGAAGAAGGGGATGATGATGACGACACCTCATTAGGGGAATATGTAAGTCCCGATGATCCTTTCCCATGAGAACCCAGACGGAGGCCAACGGAGGACGAGTTGGACAAGGATTTTGATCCGAGCGACGAGGTACGGATAAAGCCTTAGTAGCTTGTAAATTTGGCTAATGCTATGGCTTTATGTTACCTCTGCTAACACTTTTGACCTACCGGATACACAGGTCGTCCCTACTCAACCTCTGAAAAGACGACGTCGGCCTCCGGCTCGTCTTGCCGGACAATACGTAGCGGGGCAAAGGAGATCAGAGGAAGGAGCCACAGATACTCACAATGAGGCCTCTGCTCCACAACCTCAGGACACAACCACGACTGAGACTACCCAGCCAAAGAGGAAATGAGGGGGATTAGAAAGCCAAACCAATATCACAACAAGGCATGCTATGTGATAATGGAGGTCGGGCCAAACGGGCAGATCCTTGAGCCATATACATATAGGGCAAAATTCCGTAATCACATCGGGTTTGTAGTTAGAGATAAGTTGAACCTAGCTATCCGTGGCTGGAATCTTGTACCTATGAGCCAAAAGGTAGACCTATGGGAGAAGCTGAAGCAGAACTTTAGGTTTCCAGAGGGAACACACGAGTTGGTACAAGAAAATGCTTTTAAGATAACGGGGCAGAGCTTCCGACGTTGGCGGTCAGATCTGAACAAGAACTTTATCCAACAGAAGTTAACTCCTTTCCACAAGTACGGCAACATAACTCCTAGTCAATGGGAGGAGCTCGTGGCTGAGAAGACTTCAGAGGCATCATTGGCCCTCAGTGCCCGTAATAGCGAGCAGGCGAAGAAGAACCAACACTACCCTCATCTAGGCCCCGGTGGCTACGCTGGCAAGCAAAAGGTCTTTAGGAAGATGGACGTAGAGGCCAAAGCTGCCGGGAATACGGAAGTGCCGAAGTTGAAGCCACGCCTCAAACAGTGGATATACGGAGGAGTGTGGATTCATCTGGTAGTAGCCTCAAGTTTGCTAAGCCGGAGACCGGAGAGGTAGTATCAAAGATACTGAAACTTGCTGATGACAAGGAGAAGGGCGCATTCAACCCTTCTAGAGAGAGGGATGAGTTTACCGTTGCCTTGGGAAACCTCGAGCACATAGGACGCACCAGGGGGCTAGGGAAGAGGATGTCCTAGAAGCATGGATTTGTAGAGGAGAGGCACATGTACAAGAAACATGGCAGAGACTGAGAGTCTAATCTTGAGCGCCAAGTGAAGGCTCTAGTTGAAAAGATGTTGGTGGAGAAAGGACTATCTACGATGGAGCCACAGACACCAATGGGGCCACCCGAAGAACTGGCGGTAGTTGGCAGCCCTCCGGATGTTCCCAGCAGTCAAGGTTCCAATGCAACCGGAACCCCCATCGATCGCATACGGGCGCCAACCAGTTGCAAATTGGTGGTTCTGATGGGTAGGCAAAACATGATCATTGAGGTGGCAACGGGCGTGGCACATCCTCCGGGCAGCACGTGGCACAATAGGGACATCCCGCAGGACTATACTTGGGTCGAGGTGCATACCGTGAAGCCCGAGTTCATGACTTGGAAGATAGAACATCCTACTCCCAAGGGGCTCGTGTTACTCGAAGACGTCATGAACCAGTTCATCCTCTAGCATAGACGGGACATTGTATTGACCGAGTCTTCACCAACTCCAACTGAAGTTCATCCTCTTGAGCGACCCATCGAGGACAGGGAGGTATACTCACTGGTCCATGACCATGACCACCACACGCTAGAGACTTCTCCACCTCGTACCGAGCAAGGGCATGATGACATGCCACATCCTTCTCCACCTCGTACCGAGCATGGGCATGATGACATGCCACGTCCTTCTCTAGCTCATACCGAGCAAAGGCATGATGAGATGCAACATCCTTCTCAACAAGCACAGTCGATACATGAACAACAAGTGTCTCATGAACAGCAATTGCCTCGTGAACAGCTGATATGTGAAGAACAAGTGGCCCATGGAGCAGGTGATGCACAAGTTGACAAGGATGTTCCAGAACAGGAAGCTCGAAACAAAATCCCAATCAAGATAAGGCCATCGTATGTGGGCATTAATGATGTCTCATCGATGCACAAGTGGATGGCCCATGACCAGTACAAGCCTGAGAACCAAGTAAAAGAATTCAGAGCACTAGCTTCTGAGGAGGGCACCACTAGCAAACTGCATAAAGGGTTTAACAAGTATCCAGCTGTTGATAAACTCAAATGGTCAAATGATTGCCCGGATAAATATGAAAAAGGCAAGAACTTCCTACCAAACCGAGTCATACAGTGCTTGCCATGTGGAATGAGAAAGTTCCACGATTGGTACTTGCGTGCTCAGATAACAGAACTAGAAATCTTACAAGCATGGATCCCTGTCGGCACATTTGGAGCCCCAAGTGGGCAAATTGCTGTTGAGTTTAGGGATATCCAGGCATGCATCCACCTTGGATGAATGGAAATGAATCTAATTCGTATATGGTGCCTGTAAGTCCTTGCCCTCTCGATATGATATGAATGTAATCTTTTGATTTTGTTGTAACTAACCCACACCGTGATTTATAGAATGCAAGCAGACTTTGTGAAAAAGAGGCCAGCTCTAAAACACGGGTATATAGACCCTTCACCTATAGCATCAATAAATTTTAATTACCCTAAAGAGTGGAAACTAGATTGCAAAGAACTAGGAGCTGGAAAGACACTTAAGGAGAAAGAGGACATCAGGAACAAGAAAATATTGGAAGAGTCCCTCAAGGTTGCGGCATACATTGCCCTATGTTTTAAAAATCTCCAACAACACGATAATATATGGATACCATACCACGTCAAGTAAGTTCAACTCTATACTTAGCTTTGTTCAATATACTTTGTTTGATGCAAAAGAGCTTATGTGTTCCTTCTATGACTAAATTCATGCAGCGATCACTGGATTTGCATAGGCGTCTGGCTCTCACATAGCATGGCATGGGTCTTTGATTCAACGGATTTCCCAGTTGAGACATACAAAGACTTCATAGCGATTGTCAAGACGTATATATATCGACAATCCTTATTTTAGCTACTATGTTTGTATACATACTTGTAAGGTTCAATGTGGGATACTAACAAGTTGCATTTGCTAAAACCATTGGAACAGGGCATTCAGGCACTATGTCCAGGAACATAAGGGAAGGCATCATCCAAATAGGAAGGAAAAGTTGTATGTCAAAACTCTATGTGCGGTAAGTGTCATTTACTTTGGTACTCCATATATTACGTGTCTGTCAATAGCATTACTTAACATCTCCATATGCAAAACATACAGTGCCCCAAGTAGAAGCCTGGGAGTCTACATTGTGGATACTACACATGTATTATGATGAGTACCACCGGTGACTACAATAGAAACCCCAATCTGGTAAGTTTAAACCTCTTCGCTCGTAGTATGAAAAGTTCGCATATGTTGTGATATAGTAAACCTAAACTTGTTCTCTTGTAGTTGGAGAAAGATAAAGACACGAGAAGGAACCCATACAAGGATGACGAGCTCTTAGAGATGGTCGGCGACCTTTGCAACTTCATAATGGACCGGATTGTGTACCATAAAGGCACTTACCATCATCTTCGAACTGTGTTATGGAACATGATGGTCTGGGTGAATATGGAATCACAATACCTGCTATGGTTACT
This sequence comes from Miscanthus floridulus, assembly GCF_019320115.1. Taxonomy (NCBI): domain Eukaryota; kingdom Viridiplantae; phylum Streptophyta; class Magnoliopsida; order Poales; family Poaceae; genus Miscanthus; species Miscanthus floridulus. The sequence continues at coordinate 56,233,225 of NC_089598.1, read as the reverse complement.
ATTGTTTGCTTTTAAATTGATATACCACATGTTTGGCACAGGATAGTTGCTAATCTAGAGATGGATAGTTATAATTAACTTGATAAAGGAATAATAATTGTATAACTGAGTTAATCACTTTTATGCAAAACGTTGTCAAGCTATCTCCACTTATACAGCCTTGCATAATCCTTGGAGTCATTTTATTTCTGGTTTATGACGGGTAAGTCTAGCTGAGTACCTTCTCGTACTCAGGGTTTATTTTTCCCATTGTTGCAGATGGCACTATGTATCATGGTTATTGCAAGAGTTGCTTCTATCCCGCCGTGGATGAGGAGTAGGCCTTGGGCAGGCTTCTTTAGTATACTAGCTGTCGCAAAACCAACCAATTTATAAGAGTACAAGTACAATGGCAGCCCACAAGCGGTCGTACTGTCATACTTGAACCCATATAAACCCGGTAGTCCGTCGAGTACCACGACGGGTCTTGATAAACGATTTACAACAACCAAGATCGTACATGATTCAACATACATATCACATATTACATAAAGTTCAAAGATACATTTTCATCATCAGAGTATAAAACCAAGTTATTACAACCGAGTTTGATAGATAAAAGCAGAAGCAAATTAAGTTTTGAAAGTAAAGTTGCCAACATAGTTTAGTACAGTGCCAAGTAGGATCACAGTCCACAAAAGTAAAGATAGGGATTACTAAAGAAGCCTACCCAAGGCCTACTCCTCATCCATGGCGGGATAGAAGCAACTCTTGCAATAACCATGATACACAGTGCCATGTGCAACAATGGGAAAAATAAACCCTGAGTACGAGAAGGTACTTAGCTAGACTTACCCGTCATAAACTAGAAATAAAATGACTCCAAGGATTATGCAAGGCTGTATAAGTGGAGATAGCTTGACAATGTTTTGCATAAAAGCAATTAACTCAGTTATACAATTATGATTCCTTTATCAAGTTAATTATAACTATCCATCTCTAGATTAGCAACTATCCTATGCCAAACATGTGGTATATCAATTTAAAAGCATACAATAGTAACCATAGCAGGTATTGTGATTCCATATTCACCCGAACCATCATGTTCCATAACACAGTTACTACGATGTTGGAGCTAGCCAAGTTTCTCACTATCCAGGAGAGACGACAATTTGAATCGATTTTCAACCAGTTGGGAATTTATTCCTAACACAAACATAGGCATACCGCGTGAAGGCAGCCTTAGGTCACCTTTGGTACAACTTAGGTACACATTTCGTGGGTCTGTACCGCACCGCACAATCTGGGACACCAGATGCTAGGACGTTCAGGCCTAGCCTGCCCTTGGGCTCAGTCTGATCGCCCCTCGCAAGGAGCGCACAACAGAATGGGGCCTGGCCTGAGTTGAGCTACTTGGCTTCGCGGTCGGAACGAGTTATCCGGCCAGCTAAGTGATAGGCATGCGTTTAATCTTGTTAGAAGTTCCAATAACGGTATGGTCCTTGATCGGCACAGACAGAATCACATGAGTCACCCTACACATAGACTTCGCCCGGCCTCAATTTTCTTTTACCCATGGTTCTATTCTACAATAGCAAATATAGACAACCGTGCTCCGATATCCACCTATATCTCGCAGGTGACAGGACATCACCCAACTTCTACCGGTCTAAGCATGGCTAAGCATATATTCGATCCTGGACCTATAGCGGTTAAAGGTGTAATATCTAGACAAGGAATTTATATGCATCAAGTGGTCCATTCAACTCTTATAATCTAATGCATCAATCATAAGTACTGAAGTAATCATTTGTAAAATATTGGGAGACTTCAAATGCTCCGGGGCTTGCCTCACAGAAAGGAAGTGGGCGCGGTGGTCAGGGTACTCCAGAAGCTCTTTAGGATTCTACTCCTCGCCTTCAAGAGCTGCGACTTGAGGATTCTCCTGCTGGTCCTCTTCCTCTACTTCGTCGAATTCCAGCAACGTTATTTCTTCCTCCGATCCTAGATGCATGAATATGGCATAAGATATTGCGAATGCATATATGTTAACAAGTGTGGTATGATGATACATGAAGAATGCATTCTTGCAATATTCTTAACATCATGGTGCTGAAATAATAACAAGTGCATCATGTTCTACTGAGTAGGTGCATATCTCTTCTTGATTATTTAATTAACTACTTCAACCTTTCGGTTACTACACCCAAAACAGTAGCTAATTATTTTTCTCATAACCGGAGTTCTACTTATCCAAATGTTGTGATCCTAGACTTTCTGGAAAGCTTATAAAATTGCCTACAACTCTTATTTAATCATCAAAAGCTAGTTAAAACTTTATCTTAACCAAAACAGACAATCAATCCAGTGCTGTCCAGAAATTCCAGAGAGCAAGCAATTCGGAAATACGAACTTTAAACAACTGTAACTCCTAAACTGTTTGACCTATGGTCCTGACATTTTAACACAAGACATATGATGAAGTTATCTACAACTTTGTTATTAACCATTTTTACAGTAAACATCATTTTTACCATGCAACTTATCAAACTACGGAATCTGTCCGAAACTATTCCAATTCGCATTACGAAGCAACAATACTTCTACTTTGTGTAATCCTTCAAAGTTTGACCACACAAAGTCTACCAACAGTTTAAGCATACCAATTACACTCAAGAAAACATAATGGTGAAGCCCAAACTATTTATTTAAAAGCATTTATCATTTTATTTATGTACTTAGGTTAAATAATAAACATATACTAAATATGCATCATAAATTCGCCAAAATTTACAGTGCCTTTCAAATTCTACCAAAAGACTACTGTAAAAGTTTCATGCCATTTTACTAAGTAGAACATTCGATATAAAAATAACAAGACAGAAAGGCTTACAATAGCAAAAATAGAAAACCTTAGTGAAAAGTGTCAAGCAACAGATCTCCTATTTTTTTTATCATCCTTATGGTACTAGGATAACCTCCAACAAATTTCATGAATATTGGATTCCTAAATAATTTATAAAAATTTATACAAGGATTACCTATTTATAAAAGAAAAATCTATAACTACAAATCTATATATGCACTAATCCTCAAATTTTTACTAGAGCTCATACATGTCAAGAATATCTTACCACAAAAATTTCATAAATTTTGGAGCTCAGGAACTCTAGATATAAAATAAACAAGTTTGCATGCATTCAAAAATACATTTCAAATTTCTATTTAAATCTGCCAAAATTTCTACTGTAAGTGTCAAGATCATATTTTTCGTAAATACTACACTTCCTAAGAAATACTACCAAATTTATTTCATAATTTTTGAAGCTATACAACTGGAGATCTAAATATTACAAAACACATGAAATCTGGAATTCAAATGAACTATCTTAAGCCCTACTGTCGCTGACCGGTGGGACCCGCAAGTCAGACGACCCCACATGTCAGTGACCCGAAACAGGGCAGCAGCGCTGCGCGCTGCTGGCGTGGCCAGAGCTCGCCGACGGCGAGTTCGCCGGCGGTGACATCTACACGGCATGACCCCCACGACCTCCTGGACCCCTTGACCTACTTGGCTGACCCTCTCGACGGAGCTACGCACGGTGGCTGCACTCATGGCGGAATGGCGGGGCAGGACAACGGCGGTACGCCGGAGGAGGCCACGGCGGCTCAACCTAAAGCACGGACGAGCGTCTTCTAACCAAGACGAACCTAACGCACACGATAGCACCAAGAATGGTGGACCGTGGCTCCAAAGCGTAAACGATCTACATGACTTTTGTAGCCCGAAGTACCAGCTCCAATTCTTGTTAAGGAATCATGCTCTAATTCGCAACCAAAACCAAGTTATATCACCCTAAAGGTCAGCTTGTCAGGCTGTTCATCATCCAGACTTAGAAAAATAATGTTAAGTGTTGAAATGTTGGTTTTGCTGATTCTTGTGAGCTAATTTCAAGCATGTTAGGAGCTAAATCAGTCAATGACCCAAAAATAAAAAGTTGTTCACTATATCAAATACTACAACTTTGCTTTAGTGACCACCTCCATGCAAGGTCTCTAACACATAGTTCAAACTTGGTCAAACATGTCACATTTAAATGGTGGTACACTTCAAACTAGGGCTTAATGACCTATTTATCCCTAACCAAGAATATCAAAGTTGTTCATAATGATACTCTAAACATGTTTAAGCTAATTGCAAGGTCATACAATCATTTCATGTGTTAACCTAAATATCTTTCCGACTTAGGTAGTAATTCTCTATACCAACACCTTCGGGAGACTGATAGGCTAGCCATAGGCCGTTGATGACAATGTGGACTTGTGGTATGGTTTGGATCAGACTTTGGAACGGTTTGGACTTTGTTTTGCATGTGAACTTGTGGATTTCTTAATTGGAGGCGGCACTAGCCTGGTGCCGCGGGCTAGCTGTCCGGCCGGCCGAGGGGCTAGCTAGCTCTCGAGCGAGGAGAACGAAGAGGGCGGGAGCAAAGTGAAGTGAAGCGAGGCAAGTGCTGTACCAGTAGTCATGGTGGTCGAGAACACTATTTATAGCGCCCCGCCCCCGCGTGCGGCACTCTCGCTCTTCTCTCTCACAGGACCACGGCTCGCGCGCGCGGGCACCGACTCCGAAATAGATAGATCTCGTCTCAGTTGCTTTGATGATGTTCTAAATAATGGTCTTGTGTTTGTGGATGTATATATGTATATTTGTGGCGGTGAGATTCGAATTTGAATTATATATATATGGTCATATTTGAATTTGAATTTTTTTTTTGCTGAAAAATCCACTGTAGGGGCGGTTCTTAATTGAACTGCCCTTACAAATAACACAACAGGGGGCGGCTGGTGATACAGCCGCTCTTACAGAAGTCCACTACAAGGGCGGCTAATATTAACAACCGGTCCTACAGAGGGCACTGTAGGGGCGGCTGAAAACACCAGCCGCCCCTACAGAGGGCACTGCAGGGGCGGTCAAAAAACCATCCCTACAGAGACACCCTCTGTAGGAACACCCTGGAAAGGGCGGCTGGCGCAGCCGCCCCTACAGAGGCTCTAGAACCGCCCCTACAGTTAACTTCTGTAGTGACCGCACACCTCCCATGATGAGGTTCATCATCGGCCGCCATTCACGTGTCACCCACTTCTTGTCTTGCTCCTCCTTCCGCCCGTCCGACGCCGACTGCCACAGCGGTTGTGTGGTGTCCGCTCGTCGCCTGGCAAGGCCGCATCCTGTTGGACTACAACCATGATGACCCAGACCAGGCTATCTCTAGAAAACAACGTGGGGGTGCTCATCTTTGGCTCCGGTCACCGTTGAGGTGCGCAGGCTGCCCATGCCGTGGTTTCTTAGCTCTCCCGGTGCCTCTCTAGTGGCCCCTTTAATGTCGTCTTGGTGAGCATTAGGAACAAGCAAGGTTTTAAATCTCCGACTAAAGGTATTTAGCGGATGATCTCTAAAACAGCTATAGCTGAGCTAAATGAGGCTATAGCCCGCTATAGCCGCTAAGTTGTACATCAACCCAAATAGCTTGATCAGCGTCGAGCAGCTATAGCCGGCTATAGCAACAGGTATAGCCGGAGATTTTAAAACCTTGAGAACAAGTTGGAGAGTTACACTCACGCTTACGTCTACTCATCGGAGGCCAATGAATGGAGCGAGACAGCCTCTATTAAGTAACATGGGTATGTTCAACGTTGCACTTGCAATGCCCTTGTCTGCAACGCGCTCTACTTCCTCCAATATCGGAATGTTGGAATCATGGAGTATAATTTGGTCAAGAAAGAAACTGTCGGTCATCGGGCTACCGCTGATATGCAACCAGTCCACAATTATTGTGCTCATGTCAGTGGAGGATGGTGGCGGATTGGGATTCGCCATGGTGCATGGTGTTAATTTCTCACTTTGCATATGGTTGCGGGAGTCTGCTCGACTACGAGTGGTGAATGGACATGGACGCTACGTAAAGTTGTTGACCTCAAAACTTTTCCCGCTCTTTCTAACCTCGCATTTCTCTCTTACATCATTGCCGCTGCGCTGTGTTTTTGTCATGTGGGCTCACTGCTGGAGTTGTGGCTATTGATGTTAAGTCTGGCCGAGTGAGGAAGGTATTCCGTTAAACATTGCTAATATTATTTCCTACATGAGTTTCTGCACTCCAGGTAATTGCCTCATGTCCCATGCCATCTTGAATTCTGTACGGTTTTACTTTCTTTTAGTTTTCCAGTATTCACTTAGTAACATGCATGGAAGTATGGACAATGATACATTGGTAGAAGGAATAATGAGTTTTTGTCTATGATTCGTCAATTTCAGTTATAACAACATAAAAATTATGGATGTATATATCCATGTAAAGTAATTAAAGAGAGATGTTTTTATGAGTTTATGAGTCACACTCTTTTCCAAAATAAAAAGGTGCGGTCCTGGTTATTATTTAAAGGCTGGACCTGCATATAATAAGTTAGTATTTGCCTGCTTTGTTTTTTAAAGCAATTTGTAGGTGTGGTAGTTTTTACTTGTTCGTTGACTGCAGATCGGTTGAACAACGATCTATTTATCTTAAACTCTTATAAAGCAAAACCACACTGATTATTTTTCACATTCCACAGCCCCCGCGTCATCCTTCCCTCCTCAATTAGTATTGTCCGTTCGATTTCATCAGCTAGCATAATCTCTGCCGTCCATACCAAACAGGCAATGCAATATTAATATACTACTCCTACGTTTACAATAGAGTTGAGTGCTTCTATGAACTGCCGTCCATCAAGCCGATCGAAACGGCAGCCCGTGTAACTTCACCAGCGACCACCTTGCGCCGGTTACCATGGAGCATTAACTGCACCCACTAACCAGCAATCAAAGATTGAAGAGGCATGTTGTCAAAAAAAAAAAGATTGAAGAGGCCGATTGCAGTTATTCTCCACTCCACTCGCATATAATTTACGGCCCCGTTTGGCTTATCCATATTGGACTTGTTCTGCTTGTTTTTTCAGTGAAATATTATTTTTCTCTCACAATAATTTAGCCAGAACAATATTTTTCAGTCAGTTTCAGTTAAGATTCAGTAAGCCGAACGGGCCGTTTCAGTCAAGATTCAGTAAGCTCCTGAGGCAATCTCCAACAATAACACTCAAAATACAGGACATATTCGTCATTTGGGTAGCATTACAGACAAAGAATTCAATACCTATTCTGTATCTTCTCTAACAATAAGACCTAAAAGAAATCCTTTTTGTAAATACCAGAAGAGAGAATACCCCATATTTAAATTGTACCTCTCAGGCAACCCAAAATATCTCCAGTATAGGTACTCTGTTGGAGACTGATTTTAGATCTCTTATTATCTATTGGGTTTGTGTGTCTATATAGGTCTTTATTGGAGACAGTCTAGTAATATACTACTATGTTGCCACGTTGAGAATTTGATTTCCATGCGACCATCAATTCCTACTTGGGGTGGGCCTGCTTGATATGTTGGTGATGCCATCCGTTCCAACATGACAAAGCCAATGATCAAGACTCAAGAGGCGGATCCTTTTTCTGCAAAATTCCACAGCAGCCCACTACGTAAGAAATGTTTTTTTTCTAGGGCGGTTCGTAACCTTGGTAGGGGCGGTTTTGCCAGCCGCTCCTATGAAGGGGTGGCTACAAATTGTTGATTTGTAGAGACGGTTTCTAAACCGTCCCTACAAATCGATTTGTAGGGGACGGCTGGTGTTATTAGCCGATATTGAGTCGCCCCTACAAATCAATTTTTAGAAATCATGAAAAATGGGTAAAAAATAGCAATTTTTTTTTAATACGAGAAGGTCCACACCGACAGACACACACACACCACACTCTATCGTTGCAGCATTTTTTTCATAATTTTTGCACACTTTGCGTCAGCCAGGTTTCGATTTCGAACCCACAACTTCTCGCTCACGCGTAAACTCCTCTACCACTGCACCCCACGATCACTTGTGTCTACATTCCATTTTTGTTCCCCATATATTAAACAAAATTGAGCATAAATTAATTATTTGAGGCCCTAACCTAATTCAAATAAAAAAATTGTCAACTACAAAGTTTTATAACTTTTCGAGATGTACAACTTTTATTTTGGTAGTTTCTCTATCCGAGGTCACTTATAAAATTTGAATTTCAAATTTAAGAAATTTGAACGTAGTTTTCCATGACAAGATGATTTCAAATGAGAAAGTTATCAACTACAAAGTTTCATAACTTTTCAAGATCTACAACTTTTATTTTTACTGTTTGTCCATCCGAGGTCGTTTAAAAAATTCAAATTTCAAATTTTTGGAAATTCAAACATAGTTTCCTTGACAAGATGATTTCAAATCAAAAAGTTGTCAACTATAAAGTTTCATAACTTTTCGAGATCTACAACTTTCATTTTGATTGTTTCTCCATCCGAGGTGGTTTACAAAATTTGAATTTCAGTGCTTAATTTTTAATACTCAGCGTCTATACGTAGGGGCACTTCAATATTGAGCCGCCCCTACAAATTCGATTTGTAGGGACGGCTGGTCATTTGTAGGGGCAGCTCAATATAGAGCCGCCCCTACAAAGAAAGGAAGGCATTACTATAAATCATTTTTGTAGTAGTGGCCAACGGCCAGGCATACATCACAAACTTTTGTCATCCTGTTTCAAAGCTTCCTCTCAATTTTTGCTGAACCCCATCCTATACATTTTTGTTTTATTTTTTTAGTAGTAGAACGATTTATTTTAAATTTTGCTTGCTATGTATCCACTGTTTCTTTTAGTTTCTGCTGACATGAACCTCTGACATACATCGTATACATTGTATAGTAACTAAATATTATTTTTCTCTCACGCTCTTTATCCTGTTTGATGAGAAAACATTCATCTCGATTTCTACATGCTCTCAAACTGTTGGTCTCCCACACCTATATGAGTTTTTGTAGAATGTATGGGACGATTCCTGCACAGTTGTGTGATGTACGTACACATGCTATTGTGCAAACTATGTATATTGTCTTTCGCACTTGCTACCCTAACATTTTCTTAGAAAATTTGCGCTTCATATTTTCATGATTAATTCATTTGTCATTCACAAAATACCATTTCTTAAACTTCCGCAGCAACGCGCAGGGTATACCTAGTTTACATCATTTGTGTATTTCTGCAGCGTTAAGAGCAGCCGCCAACAATGAGGGGCCTTGCACGGGTGCTTCTAATAATGCATGAAAAATCGATGGTACTCCTGTCACTAAAACTGGTGTTGGTCTTCCAGCTGGCCTATAGGGTTTCTATGCTCTGTTGAAGCATCTTGTTTCTCTTAAACTTGTTATTAGATTTATATGGTTGGCAACAGGTTTTGACGGACGTGCCTGTCTTGTACTCCTGCTTTCCACGATGAAAGTATGGAAAATGTATGATTTGTTTGGTCCAATATCTATTCTCTATTTCTGCGGAAAAAAAAATATATTCTAAGACGGTGTATATATTAAATTAAAAACTTCTATCTCCTTAATACAATGATACGCAATTCTCTTGCGTATTCGAGAAAAAATGTCACTTCAAATTAGTTTTGTTTGGTTCAACATCTTGTACGTATTACTTAAAATTGCATGAATGTAAACCAGGCCTCACCAAATGACCCATAAACATATGATAAACTTATACAGCTCCACCTCTCAAAAAAAAATATATACAGCTCCATAAATAATTTTGTTATTTTGGATCCTAATACACGAGAACTGAAATGATGCATGGAGAAGTTTTATCCTTGCTTTGCAATGGGATATTCTGCTTGTTGTTACATGACAACATGCAAATTGGATATTTATTGAACGATCACGTCAAGCATTTCACTTTGTTTGGGACTAGAACTACGTACTATGCCTGGGCACGTGCTGCTCTAACTTATATGGGTATGGAAGTTTTAGATATTTACCAATGATAGTCATATGTATTCCAATTCGTTTTACGAACCATAACTGAGCACTTAACTGGTGCCGGTATGGGAGGATGTGGGTGGACCATGGAAGCATTTTGTATTTTAATTCGTTTTGGAGTCAAAACCAAATAATAAACATATAAAACAAATAATAAAGACAATACTAACTCCGTTTCAAATTATAATTTGTTTGACTTTTTACCCTAAGTTTGACCACTCGTCTTATTCAAAATTTTGTGCAAATTATCACTTCTTTTGATGTGGCTTGCTTTATTAACAAAAGTTCTTCGAGAATGACTTAAATTTGACTACGTTTGCACAATTTTTTTTGAATAAGACGAGTGGTCAAACTTGGGGTTCAAAAAGTCAAATAAATTATAATTTGGAATGAAGGGAGTACTATGGGTCTTTGAATCATTAGCCCTTCCTAATAAGAATACTACCAATTGTTAATGTACTTATTTTGTGATTAATCAAAGAGATATTATTTTTGAGAAAGGCTCTTTCTTTATAATACTCGTTCGATGCCTTCACATCTAAGCATTCCATCATCCAGAGGATGAAAGATATTTTGTGATTAAAAATAGATGTTTTTGAGGGAGGCTTTCCCTCTATAATACCTGTTCGATCTTCACACTACAGGAAACTTTATCGAGGTGGGCAGAAATGATTAACTGAGGCGGGCATCGCAACCGCCTCAGTCAAAAGGTCACGATAAATGGGATCTTTTTCGAGGCGGTTCGATGGTCACCTCGGTAAATCGAATAAAAACCAAAAAAGCAAAAACCGTGGACATCCATAGGCTGCCGCCGCCGCTAGCCGCATCTGCGCGCCGTCGTCATCGTCATCATATTGCACATCCGGTCGCGCCACCACTGCCAAGCCCGTTCCTCGCCGGATCCACACGTGCCGCCACCGGATCTGCACGCCCGGCCTTGGATCCACCATGCCCCGCCTCCTCTCCTCTCCTCTCCTCACCACGCACCGCCGTCGAGGACCCTGGATCCGTTGCCAGGGACCGCATCACCGTTGCTGAGCCCGCGCCGCCACCGGATCGGCACGCCCCGCCCCTAGATCCGCCGGGATGGGGCCTTGGAAGTGCGCCTCCGCGGGAGGGGGCCCCTAGGAGAGCGGCGCTGGAGAGGGAGGAGAGGGAGCCGTCGGTGAGGGGAGAGGGAGGAGGGGGAGCCGCTGGGGAGAGGGAGGAGAGGAGTGAGGACGCGGAGGGGTGTCGGGGCTCGGGGATGGGTGCGGCGTGGAGAGGGGAGGCACGCCACTGGGAGTGGGAGGTAGGGCGCGTGTGGGAGTGCTCACAGTTAACCTAAGTCCGGTTTATATATAAGCCCCATAGAAGGATAGATATGGGCTCTGAGTTGGGCCAGTATTAACTGAGGCAGTTGTTTTAAAGCATCCGCCTTGCGTTAGGACAACCGCCTCGGTTAATCATTATTAACCGAGGTGGTTATTTTATGGTTTGCCTCGGTTTAGCATTAAAGGCGGTTGATGGGTCAGCTGCCCGGCCACGAATAACCGAGGCGGACAACCAGCCCAACCACCTCGGAGCTATTTTGAAAATGTCTCGCATAAGATTTTATGTAGTAGTGCTTGACGCCATCACATCTGAGCCTTCCATCATCCGGAGGACGTAAGATTTGTATGATTTTGACACTAAGAAAGTTATGATTTACCTTTTGTTTATTTAAGTCACGTTGTTTAACATATGCCGAATTTGTTTGTTCAAGTCACGTTATTTTACATCTGCCATTTACGTGCAATTTTACTTCTTTAATAAAGTCCTAATCCCTAACGTTGTGTACGTGTACAATCTTATATGATTGAAGCCATATTTCGTCATGTTTACATCACCGGCTGATCATGGATTCTTTTAAGATCAGAAAAGAATATGAAATCACAACGTAGAGCACCACCTGGTCCGCAGCCCCGCAGCCCCACTTTAAATCTTTTATGTTTTGCACCGGTGAACAAGCGAAATCAGCTTCACTAGTCTGTTGCCACTCATTCATATTTTTGTAAATTTCTTTAACGTTTTATAGATCCAATACATAATTCATTATCCTATTTTGTATTTAAAGATATTGTTGATGATATATATATATGAATTGACATATCCAGAATTCAATTGGCATTCCTGTTGCATTCGAAATAGTTTTTATGAACACATGCGTGTCGCACGGGAATACTTGCTACTGTATATAAAAAGCTAGAATAAATTTATAATTTGGAAGGGAGGAATTATATCTGCTAAGACATGTTTACGAAAAAAAAACATATAAAAGAGTGTTGTAGTCGTTGAAGCCATCTGGACTCGTTCATAACACTACTACAGAAGTTAACTGTAGGAGCGGCTACTCCGGCCGCTCTTCCCAGGGTGTTCCTACAGAGGGTGCCTCTGTAGGAGCGGTTTCCTGACCGCCCCTGCAGTGCCCTCTGTAGGGGCGGCTGATGTTTTCAGCCGCTCCTACAGTTCCCTCTGTAAGGGCGGCTGGTAATATCAGCCGCCCCTGTAGTGGACTTCTGTAAGGGCGGCTGTATCGCCAGCCGCCCCTGCTGTGTGTATTTATAAGGGCGGTTCAATCAAGAACCGCCCCTACAGTGGATTTTCCAGCAAAAAATAAATAATTCAAATTCAAATCTGACCACACACATATATATATATAATTCAAATTCGAATATGACCGCCATAAATATACATATATACATCCACAAACACAAGACCATTATTTAGAACATCATCACAAATCATAATTCACAAAAGTCTATCATTACAACATAGTCCATTATGAAGTCTATCGTTATATCATAGTCCATTAAGAAATCCACAAGTCCACATGCAAAACAAAGTCCAAACCGTTCCAAAGTCTGATCCAAATCATACCACATTGTCATCAACAGCCTAGGGCTAGCCTATCAGTCTCCCGAAGGTGTTGGTATAGAGGATTACTACCTAAGTCGGAAAGAAGATGATGGTAAGTGCCTTTATGATACACAATCTGGTCCATTATAAAGTTGCAAAGGTCGCCGACCATCTCTAAGAGCTCGTCATCCTTGTATGGGTTCCTTCTCATGTCTTTATCTTTCTCCAACTACAAGAGAACAAGTTTAGGTTTACTATATCACAACATATGTGAAATTTTCATACTACGAGCGAAGAGGTTCAAACTTATCAGATTGGGGTTTCTGTTGTAGCCACCGATGGTAGTCATCATAATACATGTGTGGTATCCACAATGTAGACTCCTAGGCTTCTGCTTGGGGCACTGTGTGTTTTGCATATGGAGATGTTAAGTAATGCTATTGACAGACACGTAATATATGGAGTACCAAAGTAAATGACACTTACCGCACATAGAGTTTTGACATACAACTTTTCCTTCCTATTTGGATGATGCCTCCCCTTATGTTCCTGGACATAGTGCCTGAATGCCCTGTTCCAATGGTTTTAGCAAATGCAACTTGTTAGTATCCCACATTGAACCTTACAAGTATTATACAAATATAGTAGCTAAAATAAGGATTATCAATATGTATACGTCTTGACAATCGCTATGAAGTCTTTGTATGTCTCAACTAGGAAATCCGTTGAATCAAAGACCCATGCCATGCTATGTGAGAGCCAGACGCCTATGCAAATCCAATAATCGCCGCATGAATTTAGTCATAGAAGGAACACATAAGCTCTTTTGCATCGAACAAAGTATATTGAACAAAGCTAAGTATATAGTCGAACTTACTTGAGGTGGTATGGTATCCATATATTATCGTGTTGTTGGAGATTTTTAAAACATAGGGCAATGTATGCCGCAACCTTGAGGGACTCTTCCAATATTTTCTTGTTCCTGATCATCTTTCTTCTTAAGTGTCTTTCCAGCTCCTAGTTCTTTGCAATCTAGTTTTCACTCTTTAGGGTAATTAAAATTTGTTGATGCTATAGGTGAAGGGTCTATATACCCATGTTTCAGAGCTGGCCTCTTTTTCACAAAGTCCACTTGCATTCTACAAATCACGGCATGGGTTAGTTACAACAAAATTAAAAGATTACATTCATATCATATCGAGAGGGCAAGGACTTACAGGCACCATATGCGAATTAGATTCATTTCCATTTGTTCGAGGTGGAAGCATGCCTGGATATCTAAAGTACATTCCGTGGGTCATCACTGAAGTACATTCCGTGCTGTGGTCGGTCATCCTCTCATTGAAGGGATTCATTCCATCGGTGCTCAAGCCAAACCATACATTCCGTGGGTCATCACTGAATTCTGCTTTGTACTTGGCATCGAACGCTTGCCACTGGCTACAATCGGCCGGGTGTGCGATCGTATCATCATCCACCTTGCGCTCATCATCCCACCATGTCATCAATGCGGCTTCCTTAGGGTTTAGGAACATACTCCTCAAGCGGTCGGTCACTAGCAAGTACCACATAACCAGGGCAGGAATTCTTCTCTTATTTGCATCGTTGCCTAATGGAGTTTCCTCTGAGGGCTGAGATTCTTTCTTCTTCCCACCCTTCTTCCTCTTCTTTCCTATAGAGGCTTCCACCTCACTTTGAAGGTCATTGTTCTTGTACCAACTAGCCCCACACCTAGGACATGTATCTAAAGTCTCGAACAATGTGCCATGCCGAAAAAGGATACAGTGGTTGGGGCATGCATGGATTTTTTCAACCCCCAATGTGAGTGGACTTATAACCTTCTTCGCTTGGTATGTGTTGGCGGGAACTGTGTTCGGCCGTGGGAGCAACCGTGACATGAGGCACAACAGATCATCAAAACTACAGTCCGACCAGCCGTACTTAGCCTTTAGGATGAGTAGCTCAAGCACAAAACGTAGCAGTGTGAAGTATGTCGGACAACCCTTCTCAGCATCATACACAGTCTTCTTTGATGCTTTTGTCACCCTCTCAAGATTTTCTAGACCTCTCTTGCTCTTTTCTAATATTTCTAGTCCAAAGGCCCCAAGCATTTCGTCCAAGTTGTCACCGTCATCTGCATCCCCCTCATGTGCTTCGCCATCATTGCTGGCACCACCAGCATCATCACCACTTTGTTCATTGCCAAAGCCACCACCTTGTTGATTGCCAAAGCCACCACCTTGTTCATTGCCATAGTCACGATCCATTTGTTGCTCAAGATCGTCTGTGAATCGGGACAAGTATGCTTGGGTTTTAGCTTCATCAGCTAGATCATCATCGCTGTCATCAACAACCACTATTTCACCATGATGAATCCACACTGTGTAGTCCGGAACAAATCCTCTCCTAATCAGATGTTCTTTGATGGTACTCACATCTCGAAATGCAATAAGGTTCTTGCAATCTTTGCAGGGACAAATAATCATGTCACTATTCTCTTTCAACGTCGTTGCATGCTTCTCTGCGGCTTTGATGAATTTGTCCACCTCATCACGGAAAAGAGCGTCGTGTCTTAATGAACCATACATCCAAGAGTTCCTGTAGTCCATCTTATAGAAACAAAACAACTAAAGAAAGAGTATTACTCGAGAATAATTTGTATATACCTGAGACACGCACCATGGTAGTAGAGGATAGTTAATTAATTGACTATTAATGCATAAATATTTTAAAATATAAATTAATTGGTTCAAATAAACAATTTCAAAGAAAACATTTAGCAAAATTTAATATTCATCCACTACCTTTCATGCAAACTCCATTCTAATTTCATGGTAGAGGATAATTAATTGATGGCCTATTTATCCATAACTAATTAAAACACACATTATAGAATGGAATCAAAATAAATATTAAATGATAATTAGTAGCCATGGTAGAGGATATTTTACACATTAGAAACAATTAAAATCTTACGCATTCACCTACATGCAAACCCTAGTCACATAAAGAAAAATTGAAAAAGAAAAAAAACAAAATCCTAGATCTAGATCTAGATATAGGGTTTCATGACACATGCATCAAACTTCACTAATACTACACTAAAATCAACAAAGATGTACTAACAAAGGGTGCAATCTTACTTCCCTACCTAATTTACCCTAGTATAGTGAAATTAGGGTCCAATTTCACTCATAACTAGCTCAAGCTCCATGGAAGAGAGAGAAAACCAAAAATCAAATTACTCACTAACCAACGAATTAAACTTCAAATAAAGAGTTGGAGAAGCATTTCCTTACCTTTTAGAGCCTCCCACTAAAAGATTTGAGATCAAAAACTCCCTTCTTAGTAGAGCAATTTTAGGATGAGCCAAAGGCCTCCCAACCTTTTTTTTGTAGAAGAGTCTGTCCTAAGGTGGAAGAAGGGTGGCTGCTATTTATTTATGCGCCATCAGTAGGGGTGGCTGGTGATTCAGCCGCCCCTACAGTCGAACAGCAGAGGCGGCTGGTAACAGCCGCCCCTACAAATGGGCACTGCAGGGGCGGCTGGTGATTGAGCCGCCCCTACAGATCAGCCCCAACTGTAGGGGCGGCTCAGGTTATCAGTCACCCCTATAGTGCCATCTGTAGGGGCGGCTGGGCTGGGGGCCCGAGGACGCCCACTGTAGGGGCGCCCCCAACCCCAGCCGCCCCTACAGTAAAAATGCCCTCGTTCCTGCTGTGCGAATCTGGCGTAGTATAATTAACTAGTAAACTTATTTAAGCAGCTTACGAGAATTGCTAGGATGAGCAGATCACTCTACGATTCTTACCGGGATGGTCGAATGAACAATAGTACTTTGGTTTCTTTCTTTCCTTTTCTTTTGCGTTGAAAGCCTAGAAGCTTACTCGATCAACGACCATGGTGGCTTATCTCCCGTGTCCAAGTTCTCGTAGGTCCTGCACTAGCAGATCTAGCTCCCGCCGCGAGTTGCCACCTTCGCCTATTGCCTCCGCCATTCCGGCAGCGATCTCCACGGCGCGCGCCCTCATGCTAGCGTCAGCCTCCCCGACGACCTGAGCCAATGCACGTGCGAGCTCGTCGGCTTTTGGGACCATGCCAGACCAGCCCCAGCTCACGGCCAAGCCGACACGCGCTTCCTCCATGACCAGCTGAGCGTTGAAGAACTGGTCGACCGCCATTGGCCATGCCAGCATCGGAACCCCGGCCGTGCAGGCCTCCAGCACCGAGTTCCACCTGCAGTGTGTGACGAAGCAGACCACCGCATGGTGCCACAGCACGGCCACCTATGTAGGGCACCCGCGGAGCACTAGCCTGGTCCCCGCCGCGGCCGCGTGGTCCTCAAACCCATCCGAGAGTGTCACCATCGACGTGGCCTAGACGAACGGCGTGCCGCTGCGCTCCAACGTGGCAGCGAGCGCCACGGCGTGCGGCGGTGGCGGCACCATCATGGTCCTGAAGCTCACGTACGCCATCGACAAGTCCGAGAACACGTCTAGCCATGCGTTGATGTCGTGGGCGGCGAGGTCGCCTTCGCCTGCGCTAACCGATGGGGGTGCTACCGGTCCCACTACCCAGACGCTCTTGTTGGCCAAGTCCTCGAGCGGCTATGCGTCCAGGTACTTCCACTCGAGAGGATGGCAGGTATTGCACACGAACACTGCGCCCTCCATGTTCCAAAGGAAGTTATCCTTGATCGCCTCGGAGTGCTTGTCGTGGCCACCCTCTGCGTAGCCCCTGTACATCTGCGAGATCTGCCGCCATGGGAAGGACGACGCACCGGGTAGCGCCGGGAACGAGACAACATAGCCGCGCCCAACGTCACCATCGGGTGGCCTTGGCATGCGTCAGAACAGCGAGTGCGTGGCGGCCGTGGCGAGCATGCCAGACTGCGTGAAAACTAGCCACAGGATGTCGACCTGCGCCGCGTGTGGCTGCGTCCACCCATAGAAGAAATCAGAGATCATGGCTACGACGTGTTCGTCTACGGCAACGTCGTGCTCAGAGCTGGAGCGGTGCTCGTAGGGCGGCGGCGTGCACGTGGAAGTCGGTGCCCACGGAGGTCTAGCCCGACATGTCGTGGTCAACAATGGAGGGGAAGGAGAACGACCGCACCAAGGAAGGGTGCTCGGCAAGAGCGGCGCGAGGAGGTCGGTTGTGGCGGGCGTCTCAACAATGGTGAGGAGGAGGCAAGGTGGAGGAGAGACTGCATGTGGCCCTACGCGGGGTACGGGGACTAGTAGCACATCCGGCGCTCCGGTGGTGTTGCTGGTGCTAGAGGGGCTTGCGTGGCGGCCATGCGCCGCATACTGTGGCTGCGGTCGTCGCGTGGGTGGTCTGCTACAGCTTGTTGTGCACGGTTGGTTCAACGATTATCGGTGTAGTCTGTGGTGGATGCTTGTACTTCGTCTTACTAGCCGTATTTTTTCCAGGAACGAAAAGCATTTTTCTCTCTCAATAAATTAGTGTCGACACTGAATTTTTGTCTTCGTGTCGAGGACACACGCAGCAAGCCAGAAATGACCGCTCGATGGAGCAGATCCGCCTGGCTTCAGTGCAAGGGTGGTCGATCCTGCGTAATCCTCCTGAGACGTGCCAGTCAATTTGATCCTACAATTGACAAAGAGAGAAAGCTTATTAGTAATTAAGGGCGAAATGTGCCGGTGTTGCCAGACAGTCCCGAATGTACGGCTCTGAGAGCCGATATGAGAGGAAATCGACTAAATAGTCAATCCCAGCATATTTACAAAAATGAATCGATTAAAGCTCATGGGTTGTATAAGAAGGATCGGTTATCATTCAGGATAAATATTATTTAAGCAAATATTAATCAATGACAATAAGATATCAATGATGATTGGTTTATACTGAGCCAATGATTACAAGTAACCGAACTACTTTTATTTAAAGAAACAACTCACACCTCTTAATCATTTAATAAAGGTAAATCTAATGAACATGTTAGATCCCATCTATCGCCATGACCAGGGGCATGAGGCAGAATCATGTAGGCCGTAGAAACAACAATAGACTCGATGACCCTAACTCATTACTAATATCAGTGAGGCATGAGGCAGAATCATGCAGGCCATAATACCATAACAAGATTATGGGGCTAACACATCTTTCAACTTATCTCTACTTCAATGATCTCATAATGTGAGCTATTCATGAAAGCATTTGATATCGACTAAACAGCCAATTCAGGCATAGCGCACAGTTAAGGTCATGCCTTCTCAGGAGAGGGTCTACTAACTAACGATCCCCACTCCATGGTGTCAACAGTGGGGTGAGAGGCAGAATCCCACAGGCCATGATGACGGGCCATGAAACGGTTTTTATTAATGAATAGATCTACTCAAGATCGGACATGCCTTAACCGCACGCTATGCACGATTAAGATTAACGCAAAATAGTCGATGAAAAACATAACTCATCGTTTAAGATGTAGATTAGATTAGTTTTAGATTAGCAAACGATGAGTTAAACAAGATATAAGGCCGATTCAAATCAATCTCAATCGGGCAGAGTAATATTGTTGTAATTAGATAAATAATGAAAGTAATAAGCAATATCGGTAACTTAATTAATCTACCAAAGACTGCCATACCAAGGTAGAGCCGATAACTTGACCTTGATCTAATTCAAGCAGTGGAGTGTGAGGCAGAATCACACAGGCCGTACTTGAATTAGATAAGAATCGATAACTAGCCTATACCAGAGTCGTAGTGGGGTCGACCGGATCGATGCAGCCATACGAACAGAGGTATAAACCATGACGGTTTACAGACAAGCAGTGGAGGTCGACTAGAATAATGTAGCCATACTCGCTGAAGAACTCATCGAGATCTACTCTACTACTCCTAAGGGGTGGCCAAAGCCAAAAAAAGTAATTGACTTTGTATTTGATTGATTGATTGATCTTTTACAAGAGCCGGGGTTTGGTATTTATACCCAGAGTCTAAACATGAACCTTACTCGAGTACGACTCAATACAATCTTTGTTATAATGAAAATATTCCTAATTTAAGATAATTTGGACTCTAATCTTTCCCTTTTGTAGAGTCCAATATGTATCTTCTTGGTGCCATCTCGATGTTGAATTCCGATATTATGTACCGGCCCTCCAGTGGTTTCTTCGGTCCTCGAACATTTTTGCTCTTCGCCGTTGTGGTCGCCGATCCAGAGGGCTACATATAAAAAAATAATAAATAAATATCTTTTGTACATAGAAATATATACAATATTCACATATATAATATTTAGTATATATACCTCGCCTGTATTTTTTGCAAAACATTTTCTTGCTCATTTTCAAGAGCTAGGTATTGACTTCCGTCATCAACATCCTGCTCACCAGCATTGGCAATAATATTCATCATTTCTTCCTCCATGTTGTCTCCCGGGGCAGCCATATCTAACAAATTTAACAAAATTTAAGTCACATATATAAACAAGTCATATATATACAATAAGTCATATACAAATTTATCTAAGTCACATATATAAACAAGTCATATATGTAAACAAGTCATATATGTACAATAAGTCATAAACAAAATAAATCTAAGTCACATATATAAACAAGTCATATAAACAAGTCATATATAAACAATTCATATATTAAACAAGTCATATATGTACAATAAGTCATATACAAAATAAATCTAAGTCACATATATAAACAATCAAGTCATATATAAACAATTCATATATGTAAACAATCATATATGTCAACAAGTCATATATGTAAACAAGTCATATAAACGATATTCGCCCTACGAGAACGACGAATTCGCCTAGCGAGAACAACAATTCGCTCTAGCGAGAACGACAGGGAATTCGTCGTTCTCGCTAGGGCGAATTCGTCGTTCTCGCTAGGGCGAATTCATCGTTCTCGCTAGGGCGAATCGTCGTTCTCGCTAGGGCGAATCGTCGTTCTCCTAGGGTATACAACAACGGGGCGCGTTGCTCCGCATATACAACAACGGGGCGGCGTTGCTCCGCATATACAACAACGGGGCGACGTTGCTCCGCATACAACACAACAGGCGGCGTTGCTCCACATACAACACAACGAGGCGGCGTTGCTCCGCATACAACACAACGAGGCGGCGTTGCTCCGCATACAACACAACAAGCGGCGTTGCTCCACATACAACACAACGACGGCGTTGCTCCGCATACAACACAACAGGCGTTCCTCTGCATATATCACATACAAACACATATCGACGTACGTAGGGGTCGGCGGTGACGATCGATGTACGTGGGGGGTCGGTGATGGGCGTCCGGAGGCGGTGATGACGAGGCGGTGTCGGTGGCTGGGGTGGTGTCGGTGGCGGAGCGTCGTGGCCGGCCGGGCCGGGTGGAGTCGTCAGGGCCGCGCACGTGCATCAGTGGTGGTGTGGCGTCAGGGGCGGTGTGGCGTCGGGGTCAGGCGGCGTTAGGGGCTGGCGCGGCGTCAGGGGGCGGGCATCGGCGGCCATAGTGTGTGTCGGCCAGTCGGGGCGGTGGGGCGTCGGGGCCGGGCCGGTGGTCGGGGCGGCGCGTCGGAGCGCTTAGTCGGGGCGTGCGACGTCGGGGGTGGGCGCCGGTGTGCGTGCGGGCGCTCGTGAGGTGCGGCTCGGCGCGGATCGGACGGCGGCGGGTCTGTTAGGGCTTGGCTCGGCAGTGGGGAGGAGAAGAGAGGGGCCGGGCGGCGCAGAGGCTATATAAGGGAGAGGACCTTTAGTCCCGGGCCACCACCAGCCGGGACTAAAGGCCCTTTAGTCCCGGGCCCTGTTAACGCCCGGACTAAAGGTCGCACCTTTAGTCCCGGCTGGTGGTGGCGCCCGGGACTAAAGGTCCCGGCTGGTGGTGGGCCCGGGACTAAAGGTTTTTGGCGGGCAGCCAAACTGCAGTTTCGCTGCCCGCCAATTCATTAGGATTTTAATATATTTCTTTTTACACAAATGATAAAAGGATAGTTAATTGCACAGAAAATTAAATAAAAGACATAAAAATATTTTAAAAAATATAGATTCTATTTTGCTTTATTGCACACAGGAAAATTATGTGACCTAAAGTTTTAATTTTTTTAACAAGTTTTAAAACATAATATTGTGTTTAAATTACTATTTCGATAATGCCAAAAATATAATGTTTAATTAAATTCAGAAAAACTCTTGTGTTTCGACTGGAAATTTGTTTTCACATCATTTGAACGTGACATTATCCCACCAGCAAACAAAAATTTGTTTTCACATCATTTCAACGCGACATAATCCCAACATCAAACATAATTTGTTTTCACATCGTTTCAACGTGACATAACCCCACATTCAAACATAAATTCACAATTATTACATAATATCTCTAATACACACTATTGAACATCAATATATATATATATCAAGCGGGCACAGTAGTGAACTTCTTCTTGACGTATGTCCCTTGGTTAGATCGCGCCGTAACCATGGAGTGTCCTCATCGTTTAGCTGGATGCTAGGGTTCTTTGTTCACTGTGAAGGTGAAATTCGGTCATCCTTTTCATAATCTTCTGACATGTCTGACTTGTCTTCGATTCCGACGATGTTTCTTTTTCCTGAAAGAACTATGTGGCGCTTTGGCTCATCATTGATTGGGTGGGTTGTCGTTTTTCCCTCTCTTCGGTTTTGTAGACATATCCTTGACATAGAACACCTGAGTCACATCCTTCGCAAGGACAAACGGTTCGGCCTTTGTACCCAATATTGTTGTGGTCCACTGTTGTCATTCCATACTGGTTGTCGACTACTACTACGCCGCCTCCAGTCGTCTTTACCCACTGGCACTTGAACAAAGGTACCTTCAAATGAGATGCATAGTCCAGTTCCCATATCTCCTCTATGCGGCCATAATATGTTTGCTTGTTCCCACTAGGGTCGGTGGCATCTATGCGGACACCACTGTTCTGGTTGGTGCTCCTTTTATCTTGTGCTACTATGTAAATGTATTCCCATTTATCTCGTACCCTTTGTATGTGAGGATATGCCACGATGGCTGCCTAGCCAACAATACAACTCCTCATCAATACTCTCATCACCCTGACATTCTTTTCGCAAACCAGTCGCTGAAAGTTTCCATGTGCTGACGCGTAATCCATGCTTCAGACTTCCCTGAGAACTCAGATCGGAGGAGGTTCTTGTGTGTCTCGATATACGGATCTACCAAGGAGGAGTTCTATAGAACTGTGTAGTGTGCTTTATTGAAATAATCATCACCCTTACCATATATGTTTTCTTCCCTAGTGTCCCCTTTCCACTTAGTCTCCCCTCGTGTCGCGATTCAGGAACACCATCGGGTTAATATCGGGAATGAAGTCAACACAGAACTCAATGACCTCCTCTGTTCCGTAGCCCTTGACGATGCTTCCTTCTGGCCGAGCACGGTTATGACATATTTTTCAGGACTCCCATAAACCTCTCAAAGGGGAACATGTTGTGTAGGAAACACAGGACCGAGAATAGTAATCTCCTTGACCAGATGAACTAGGAGGTGTGTCATGATATCAAAGAAGGAAGGAGGGAACACCAACTCAAAGCTGACAAGTCATTGAACCACATCATTCTGTAGTTTCGCTAGATCCGTTGGATCGATTGCCTTCTGAGAAATTGCATTGAGGAATGCACATAGCTTCACGGTGGCTAGACGTACATTTGGCGGTAGAATTCCTCTTAATGCAACTGAAAGCAATTGAGTCATGAGCACGTGGCAGTCATGGGACTTTAAGTGTCCAAATTTCTTCTCTGGCACATTTATTATACCCTTTATATTCGAGGAGAATCCAGATGGTACCTTAAATGCTATCTAGGCATTCAAACAAGCTGTCCTTCTCTTCTTTGCTAAGAGTGTAGCTGGCAGGACTTAAGTACTGGCGTCCATCATTTGTCTTCTCTGGATGCAGGTTGTCTCGTTCTTTCAAACACCGCAGGTCTTGTCGTGCTTCAATTGTGTCCTTAGGCTTCCCATACACGCCCATGAAGCCTAGCAGGTTCACACAAAGATTCTTCGTCAGGTGCATCACGTCGATCGCGCTGCGGACCTCTAGGACTTGCCAATAGGGTAGCTCCCAAAATATGGACTTCTTCTTCCACATGGGTGCGTGACCGTTGGCGTCCTTCGAAACAGGTTGGGCTGCCAGGGTCCCTTTCCAAATATTACTTTCACATCATTGACCATATCGAGGACGTCCTCACCAGTTTCGGTTGCGAGGCTTGGTCTGGTGGTCTGCCTTACCTTTAAAATGCTTGCCTTTCTTTCTTACGGGGTGATTTGCAGGAAGAAATCGTCGATGCCCAAGGTACATGACCTTGCGACACTTTTTCAAGAATATACCTTTCATGTCACCGAACAGTGCGTGCATGCATTATATCCCTTGTTTGATTGTCCTGAAAGATTACTTAGAGCTGGCCAATCATTGATTGTTACGAACAACAATGCTCACAGGTCAAAGTGCTCCTGCTTGTGCTCATCCCACAACGCGTACACCTGGCTTGTTCCACAAAAGTAGAAGTTCTTCAACTAGTGGCCTCAGGTACACATCGATGTCGTTGCCAGGTTGCTTTGGGCCTTGGATGAGCACCGGCATCATAATAAACTTACGCTTCATGCATAACCAGGGAGGAAGGTTGTAGATACATAGAGTAACAAGCCAAGTGCTGTGACTACTGCTCTGCTCCCCGAAAGGATTCATACCATCCGTACTTAAAGCAAACCTTAAGTTTCTTGCGTCACTTGCAAACTCGGGGAATTCGCTATCGATTGCTCCTCCACTGGGACCCATCAGCAGGGTGTCTCAACATATTGTCTACCTTAACGGTCTTCTTTGTGCCATCGCAACAACTTTGCATGGGTCTCTGTTTCTAAAAAGACGTTTCAAGCGTGGTATTATAGGAGCATACCACATAACCTTGGCAGGGATTTTCTTCTTGGGGGACGTTCGCCCTCAACTCACTAGGGTCATCTCGCCTGATCTTATACCCGCGACGCGTGACATACAGGGCATGCATCCAACTTCTCGTACTCCATGCCACGGTAGAGGATGCAGTCATTAGGGCATGCATGTATCTTCTGGATTTCTAATCCTAAAGGGCAGACTATCTGTTTGCTTCGTACGTAGTGTTGGGCAATTCGTTATCCTTCGGAAGCATCTTCTTTTGGATTTTAGCAACTCCGCGAATCCCTTGTCAGATACACCATTCTTTGCCTTCCATTGCAGCAATTCCAATGTGGTACCTAACTTTTTCTACCCCCGCATCACAAGTTGGGTATAACAATTTCTTGTGATCCTCTAGCATGCGGTCGAACTTGATCTTCTCCTTTTCACTTTCGCATTCTCTTTGTGCGTCATGAATGGCCTGACCAAGATCGTCAGCGGGGCTCCTCCTCTGCCCCCACGCCTCTTCTTCAGCGGGTTTCTCCTTTGCCCCCACCTCTTCTTCAGCTTCCCCCATTGCAGTATCATTGAAGGGCACCATATTCAGCAAAAATGTCATCATCGCCCCATTGTTCTTCTTCACCTTCTTCCATTAAAACTCCGGTTTCTCCGTGCTTGCGTCCAACAAATATAGTTTGCCATAAAACCCGACTTGAACAAGTGTGAATGAAGAGTCTTTGAGTTAGCATATTCCATCGTATTCTTACATACGGCACATGGGCAGCACATGAAACCATCGCGTTTGTTTGCCTCGGCCGCACGTAACAAAGAATGCACGCCGTCCATGAACTCTTGTGAGCGACGATCAACATTGTACATCCAATGCCGACTCATCTGCATTACATGACATAAATAACCGTATTAAAACCTAGAACATAATTAGTTAACTATACAACATGCATACCACCACAAAAGCTATAAATTTAAGAAAGCCTCGCTACAATGTAGACAATCCCAACTACCACTATAAACACTAAAGCTAAAATGCACTTCAGCAGAACAAGGATTTCGCGACCAATCTCAACTAAAACAAACAGATTTCCCGTTTGTTCAACATCTTTGGGCTTCTTTGGCTGGATCACTGCATCATTAGCCACCATATCTGCCTGTTGTGCAAGATATTTTTGCACGAGTTCAACATATTTTTCCTCCCACTAGAAGCCTAAACATCCAGTGCCATCCCACTGAAATTAAAACATAAATTAGAACTTTAATCACAACCATCATAAAAATAGGTATAAACTAACCATAGTCATTAAATACGATAAAATAACTCACATTGCGATCCGGACACTTGTAGAAAATGCGACCCTTGTTCGGACCCCTCCTTCTTCACTCGGTACTCCATCATAATCTTCGTCTCATCACAACACTTGCCGCATGCAATGAGTGGGAGGCCCGGCCTAAGTCGCTTTGGGAACCCATGAGAGGCCGAGGACCCGGAAGCCGTTGCCATCTACTCTCTATACTCATTTTTTAATACACTATAAATTTCTCATTTTATAATCAAATAAAATTAAAAAAAACTCTAAAATTCTCTATATCTCTAAACAATAAAGTGTGCTATGCATGCTACAAATGAACGGTGAATACTAGTTTTTAATAGCTACTTTAACCTTCCTTAATGTAAATATGCAAACTTTAAGTGATTTTGAGCTCAATACAAATGAAAAAAAACCACAATAAAGAACCATATATATATAATTATATATAGTGAACAAAATGAGATAAGACAATGGTGAAACATAAGAGTTTGAAGTTGGTAACCTTTAGAACCGAAGAATCGACGGAGGAATCGAAGAAATCGACGGAGAATCGAAGAAGAATGGATGGAAGAGCGAGAACACTGAGCTCTCGGGCGGGCTCGGGGAGGAAGAAGCCGGACGGTATATATAGGGTGGACCTTTAGTCCCGGTTGGTGGATCCGACCGGGACTAAAGGTATGTTTTCAGCCACGGGCCACGCCACCAGCCGGGACAAGAGCTTTACTCCCGGTTGGATCCACCAACTGGGAGTAAAGGTCGACCTTTAGTCCCGGTTGGTGTATCCAACCGGGACTAAAGGTCCCCTGCCACAACGACCTAGCGCAGGAGCCGTTGGGCAGGGACCTTTAGTCCCGGTTGGATCCACCAACCGGGACTAAAGGTCTCTCTAGTCCCGGGCGCAAAAAATGCCGGGACTAGAGCCTGATTTAGCCTTGGATCAAGGTCTGTTCTCTACTAGTGGAGGGGCAACCTTTTTTTTCTTGTTTTGCAGAGTTCCCGGTCTTAGCTTGAGATGAGTTTTTTTTGATGAATTGACTAATGAGCAAGTGGCAAGTTTGTTATTGGTCAACTGATCTAAGCGTGGGAACGTGGAACATTTCAGCATTTCACACGCACGTTCAGAATGGAATATCTGAAACTACACCTTCATGGATTCTGTCTTCACAAATTTTCAACACAAACCAGAGCAGAGATGTCAGCAATGACTCTAAGAAACTGAGCTGATCTCTGAAATTAGTTTGGTGGAACTTTTACTTGAACTTAGTTCTGAACAAAGATACCGATGAGTTTTCCTAGTAACTGGTCGTGGCATTTCATGGCGTGTACATGCCATGGCTTGAAATAAATTGGCAAATTGATTATGTGCTCTTGTGTGGTATTTGAGACCTGACAATAGCCTCTGAGCAATATCTGTTTCACATCATGAATTTTCAGCCTACATGCTTAACTAATTTGGTCAGCCATTGCAGTAGATTCTTGAGAGATTAATGGCTAGTAGAGCTAGAGCTGCAGCAGCAGTAGAGCAAGAGGCAAAGAGCAGCAACAGAGCTAGAAAAGGCAGGGTTGCAGATCAGAAATTAAAGTAGAGAAGATGTAGCAAGAAGATGGAGGATTGGAGGACAGAAGCTTCATCTTCAGGAAGGAAGAAGGGACCCAGTGGCAGAATCTGGTGGCGCTTGGCTGCTGCAGTGGTTGAGGGATGGGAACTCATGGTGCTTGAGGAAAGGTGCTTGGCAAAGGCAGGGACTGGAGCTGGTGGAAGCCTCCTGGTAGCAACATGGGGGCTGGTGGCGACTATAGGGAATGTTGCCACCCTCTTGGGCTGCTGGCTAACCGTGTGGGCTTTGCCACCCATAACAGTCGGATAAGAGTTACCAAACAGAAAGCAAAGCACACCTTATGATTATTTGCAGAACAAGCTTCAGGAGTAAAGCATGATCTTCTTTTTTAAGAAAGATACTCAAGCCTGGAAAACTAATACCCATATGCAGACACATAAGGAAGCTTATGCTTGTTATTGTAGAATTGAAGAACCAAAGCCACAAATATCTAATGTAGAACTGTTAATAAATGCTCAAAACATTGCAAAAGTAATCCATGTATCAAACTGCGTATATATTCAAAATCTTTGTTGACTGTTCATGAGACAAAGCAACTGTGACTCTGAGTAGCAACCAAATTGCAGATTATAATGTAAACATTTATCTAACACGTCTCCATATTTAAAAATTCTGGAAAAGGTAAGTACAACTGTACAAGTGAAGAACCTGCAACATGGCCAGCTGAGCTGATAGTGTAGTTGCTTCTGACTAGAGAGTATGTACTTTCCTTTCAAGCTCTGCAATGTAGCGCATCTTTCTTTCCTTTGACCTAGCAGCTAACTGGCGGTTTGCCAAAATCCTAAAATATGCCATGAAAGTAATTACTTGGTCACTGGAGCAAGTGATCTAATTACCATAACCAAAATACAACTGTACAAGTTTGTTATAGATTACAAGCTGACAAAATGTTACTGCCCCCACTCCAAATGGTACACAAATTTTTCTTACTGCTTTCAACACTAGAGCAAATCAATATTTGCCAATTATTTGCTAGATCATTCAACAGAGTGCTTTCAACTACTACTACTACAAGTACTACTACTACTACTAGTACTACTACAAGTACTACTACTACTACTAGTACTACTACTAGTACTAGTACTACTACTTGTACTACTAGTACCACTACTTCTACCACTAGTACTACTACTTCTACTACTTATACTACTTTTTTTCTTGCATCTCTTAGAACAAGGCACGAAATGTTGCGAACATCAAAGAGTGCATCCCGATGCCCGTGAATGATGAGCAGCCATCCATGGAGAGCAAGAACTAGATGACCAGCTTACTCAGGAGCAGTTCGATAACGAGTTAGAAAAGGGTCTAGAAGTGATGCTTACTCAGGAGGACCTTATCGATGATAAGGATCCAGTGGGGGGAGCCTAGAGAAGAGAAGGCTGGAGAGGATGCCCAATGCGAAGAAGGGGATCGATGATGACGACACCTCATTAGGGGGAATATGTAAGTCCCGATGATCCTTTCCCACGAGAACCCAGACGGAGGCCAACGGAGGACGAGTTGGATAAGGATTTTGATCCGAGCGACGAGGTACGGATAAAGCCTTAGTAGCTTGTAAATTTGGCTAATGCTATGGCTTTATGTTACCTCTGCTAACACTTTTGACCTTACGGATACACAGGTCGTCCCTACTCAACCTCTGAAAAGACGACGTCGGCCTCCGGCTCGTCTTGCCGGACAATACGTAGCGGGGCAAAGGAGATCAGAGGAAGGAGCCACAGATACTCACAATGAGGCCTCCTGCTCCACAACCTCAGGACACAACCACGACTGAGACTACCCAGCCAAAGAGGAAATCAAGGGGGATTAGAAAGCCAAACCAATATCACAACAAGGCATGCTATGTGATAACTGGAGGTCGGTCCGAACGGGCAGATCCTTGAGCCATATACATACAGGGCGAAATTCCGTAATCACATCGGGTTTGTAGTTAGAGATAAGTTGAACCCAGCTATCCGTGGCTGGAATCTTGTACCTATGAGCCAAAAGGTAGACCTACGGGAGAAGCTGAAGCAGAACTTTAGGTTTCCGGAGGGAACACACGAGTTGGTACAAACAAATGCTTTTAAGATAATGGGGCAGAGCTTCCAACGTCGGCGGTCGGATCTGAACAAGAACTTTATCCAACAGAAGTTAACTCCTTTCCACGAGTATGGCAACATAACTCCTAGTCAATGGGAGGAGCTCGTGGCTGAGAAGACTTCAGAGGCATCATTGGCCCTTAGTGCCCGTAACAGCGAGCAAGCGAAGAAGAACCAACACTACCCTCGTCTTGGCCCCGGTGGCTACGCTGGCAAGCAAGAGGTCTTGAGGCCGAAGCTGCCGGGAATACGGAAGTGCCGAAGTTGAAGCCACGCCTTAAACAGTGGATATACGCGAGGAGTGTCAATTCATCTGGTAGTAGCCTCAAGTTTGCTAAGCCAGAGACCGGAGAGGTAGTATCAAAGATACTGAAACTTGCTGAAGACAAGGAGAAGGGCGCATTCAACCCTTCTAGAGAGAGGGACGAGCTTACCGTTGCCTTGGGAAACCCCGAGCACACAGGACGCACCAGGGGGCTAGGGAAGAGGATGTCCTGGAAGCACGGATTCATAGAGGAGAGGCACATGTACAAGAAACATGGCAGTGACCGAGAGTCTAATCTTGAGCGCCAAGTGAAGGCTCTAGTTGAAAAGATGTTGGTGGAGAAAGAACTGTCTACGATGGAGCCACAGACACCAATGGGGCCGCCCGGAGAACTGGCGGTAGTTGGCAGCCCTCCAGATGTTCCTAGCAGTCAAGGTTCCAATGCAACCGGAACCCCCGTCGATCGCATACGGGCGCCAACCAGTTGCAAATTGGTGGTTCCGATGGGCAGGCAAAACGTGGTCATTGAGGTGGCAACGGGCGTTGCACATCCTCCGGGCGGCATGTGGCACAATAGGGACATCCCGCAGGACTACACTCGGGTCGAGGTGCATACCGTGAAGCCCAAGTTCATGACTTGGAAGATAGAACATCCCTATTCCCGAGGGGCTCGTGTTACTCGGAGACGTCATGAACTAGTTCATCCTTTGGCACAGACGGGACATTGTATTGACCGAGTCTTTGCCAACTCCGAACTGAAGTTCATCCTCTAGAGCGACCCGTCGAGGACGGGGAGGTATACTCACCTGGTCCATGACCATGACCACCACACGCTAGAGACTTCTCCACCTCGTACCGAGCAAGGGCATGATGACATGCCACATCCTTCTCCACCTCATATCGAGCATGGGCATGATGACATGCCACGTCCTTCTCCTAGCTCATACCGAGCAAAGGCATGATGAGATGCAACATCCTTCTCAACAAGCGCAGTCGATACATGAACAACAAGTGTCTCATGAACAAGCAATTGCCTCGTGAACAGCTAGATATGTGAAGAACAAGTGGCCCATGGAGCAGGTGATGCACAAGTTGACAAGGAACTGTTCCAGAAATGGAAGCTCGAGACAAAATCCCAATCAAGATAAGGCCATCGTATGTGGGCATTAATGACTGTCTCATCGATGCACAAGTGGATGGCCCATGACCAGTTACAAGCCTGAGAACCAAGTAAAAGAATTCAGAGCACTAGCTTCTGAGGAGGGCACCACTAGCAAACTGCATAAAGGGTTTAACAAGTATCCAGCTGTTGATAACCTCAAATGGTCAAATGATTGCCCGGATAAATATGAAAAAGGCATGAACTTCCTACCAAACCTGAGTCATACAGTGCTTGCCATGTGGAATGAGAAAGTTCCACGATTGGTACTTGCGTGCTCAGATAACAGAACTAGAAATCTTACAAGCATGGATCCCTGTCTGGCACATTTGGAGCCCCAAGTGGGACAAATTGTCATTGAGTTTAAGGATATCCAGGCATGCTTCCACCTCGGACGAATAGAAATGAATCTAATTCGCTATATGGTGCCTGTAAGTCCTTGCCCTCTCGATATGATATGAATGTAATCTTTTGAATTTTGTTGTAACTAAGCCCACACCGTGATTTATAGAATGCAAGCAGACTTTGTGAAAAAGAGGCCAGCTCTAAACACGGGTATATAGACCCTTCACCTATAGCATCAATAAATTTTAATTACCCTAAAGAGTGGAAACTAGATTGCAAAGAACTAGGAGCTGGAAAGACACTTAAGGAGAAAGAGGACATCAGGAACAAGAAAATATTGGAAGAGTCCCTCAAGGTTGCGGCATACATTGCCCTATGTTTTAAAAATCTCCAACAACACGATAATATATGGATACCATACCACGTCAAGTAAGTTCAACTGTATACTTAGCTTTGTTCAGTATACTTTGTTTCGATGCAAAATAGCTTATGTGTTCCTTCTATGACTAAATTCATGCAGCGATCACTGGATTTGCATAGGCGTCTGGCTCTCACATAGCATGGCATGGGTCTTTGATTCAACGGATTTCCTCAGTTGAGACATACAAAGACTTCATAGCGATTGTCAAGACGTATATATATCGACAATCCTTCATTTTAGCTACTATGTTTGTATACATACTTGTAAGGTTCAATGTGGGATACTAACAAGTTGCATTTGCTAAAACCATTGGAACAGGGCATTCAGGCACTATGTCCAGGAACATAAGGGAAGGCATCATCCAAATAGGAAGGAAAAGTTGTATGTCAAAACTCTATGTGCGGTAAGTGTCATTTACTTTGGTACTCCATATATTACGTGTCTGTCAATAGCATTACTTAACATCTCCATATGCAAAACATACAGTGCCCCAAGTAGAAGCCTGGGAGTCTACATTGTGGATACTACACATGTATTATGATGAGTACCATCGGTGGACTACAATAGAAACCCCAATCTGGTAAGTTTGAAACCTCTTCGCTCGTAGTATGAAAAGTTCGCATATGTTGTGATATAGTAAACCTAAACTTGTTCTCTTGTAGTTGGAGAAAGATAAAGACACGAGAAGGAACCCATACAAGGATGACGAGCTCTTAGAGATGGTCGGCGACCTTTGCAACTTCATAATGGACCGGATTGTGTACCATAAAGGCACTTACCATCATCTTCGAACTGTGTTATGGAACATGATGGTCTGGGTGAATATGGAATCACAATACCTGCTATGGTTACTATTGTTTGCTTTTAAATTGATATACCACATGTTTGGCACAGGATAGTTGCTAATCTAGAGATGGATAGTTATAATTAACTTGATAAAGGAATAATAATTGTATAACTGAGTTAATCACTTTTATGCAAAACGTTGTCAAGCTATCTCCACTTATACAGCCTTGCATAATCCTTGGAGTCATTTTATTTCTGGTTTATGACGGGTAAGTCTAGCTGAGTACCTTCTCGTACTCAGGGTTTATTTTTCCCATTGTTGCAGATGGCACTATGTATCATGGTTATTGCAAGAGTTGCTTCTATCCCGCCGTGGATGAGGAGTAGGCCTTGGGCAGGCTTCTTTAGTATACTAGCTGTCGCAAAAACCAACCAATTTATAAGAGTACAAGTACAATGGCAGCCCACAAGCGGTCGTACTGTCATACTTGAACCCATATAAACCCGGTAGTCCGTCGAGTACCACGACGGGTCTTGATAAACGATTTACAACAACCAAGATCGTACATGATTCAACATACATATCACATATTACATAAAGTTCAAAGATACATTTTCATCATCAGAGTATAAAACCAAGTTATTACAAACCGAGTTTGATAGATAAAAGCAGAAGCAAATTAAGTTTTGAAAGTAAAGTTGCCAACATAGTTTAGTACAGTGCCAAGTAGGATCACAGTCCACAAAAGTAAAGATAGGGATTACTAAAGAAGCCTACCCAAGGCCTACTCCTCATCCATGGCGGGATAGAAGCAACTCTTGCAATAACCATGATACACAGTGCCATGTGCAACAATGGGAAAAATAAACCCTGAGTACGAGAAGGTACTTAGCTAGACTTACCCGTCATAAACTAGAAATAAAATGACTCCAAGGATTATGCAAGGCTGTATAAGTGGAGATAGCTTGACAATGTTTTGCATAAAAGCAATTAACTCAGTTATACAATTATGATTCCTTTATCAAGTTAATTATAACTATCCATCTCTAGATTAGCAACTATCCTATGCCAAACATGTGGTATATCAATTTAAAAGCATACAATAGTAACCATAGCAGGTATTGTGATTCCATATTCACCCGAACCATCATGTTCCATAACACAGTTACTACGATGTTGGAGCTAGCCAAGTTTCTCACTATCCAGGAGAGACGACAATTTGAATCGATTTTCAACCAGTTGGGAATTTATTCCTAACACAAACATAGGCATACCGCGTGAAGGCAGCCTTAGGTCACCTTTGGTACAACTTAGGTACACATTTCGTGGGTCTGTACCGCACCGCACAATCTGGGACACCAGATGCTAGGACGTTCAGGCCTAGCCTGCCCTTGGGCTCAGTCTGATCGCCCCTCGCAAGGAGCGCACAACAGAATGGGGCCTGGCCTGAGTTGAGCTACTTGGCTTCGCGGTCGGAACGAGTTATCCGGCCAGCTAAGTGATAGGCATGCGTTTAATCTTGTTAGAAGTTCCAATAACGGTATGGTCCTTGATCGGCACAGACAGAATCACATGAGTCACCCTACACATAGACTTCGCCCGGCCTCAATTTTCTTTTACCCATGGTTCTATTCTACAATAGCAAATATAGACAACCGTGCTCCGATATCCACCTATATCTCGCAGGTGACAGGACATCACCCAACTTCTACCGGTCTAAGCATGGCTAAGCATATATTCGATCCTGGACCTATAGCGGTTAAAGGTGTAATATCTAGACAAGGAATTTATATGCATCAAGTGGTCCATTCAACTCTTATAATCTAATGCATCAATCATAAGTACTGAAGTAATCATTTGTAAAATATTGGGAGACTTCAAATGCTCCGGGGCTTGCCTCACAGAAAGGAAGTGGGCGCGGTGGTCAGGGTACTCCAGAAGCTCTTTAGGATTCTACTCCTCGCCTTCAAGAGCTGCGACTTGAGGATTCTCCTGCTGGTCCTCTTCCTCTACTTCGTCGAATTCCAGCAACGTTATTTCTTCCTCCGATCCTAGATGCATGAATATGGCATAAGATATTGCGAATGCATATATGTTAACAAGTGTGGTATGATGATACATGAAGAATGCATTCTTGCAATATTCTTAACATCATGGTGCTGAAATAATAACAAGTGCATCATGTTCTACTGAGTAGGTGCATATCTCTTCTTGATTATTTAATTAACTACTTCAACCTTTCGGTTACTACACCCAAAACAGTAGCTAATTATTTTTCTCATAACCGGAGTTCTACTTATCCAAATGTTGTGATCCTAGACTTTCTGGAAAGCTTATAAAATTGCCTACAACTCTTATTTAATCATCAAAAGCTAGTTAAAACTTTATCTTAACCAAAACAGACAATCAATCCAGTGCTGTCCAGAAATTCCAGAGAGCAAGCAATTCGGAAATACGAACTTTAAACAACTGTAACTCCTAAACTGTTTGACCTATGGTCCTGACATTTTAACACAAGACATATGATGAAGTTATCTACAACTTTGTTATTAACCATTTTTACAGTAAACATCATTTTTACCATGCAACTTATCAAACTACGGAATCTGTCCGAAACTATTCCAATTCGCATTACGAAGCAACAATACTTCTACTTTGTGTAATCCTTCAAAGTTTGACCACACAAAGTCTACCAACAGTTTAAGCATACCAATTACACTCAAGAAAACATAATGGTGAAGCCCAAACTATTTATTTAAAAGCATTTATCATTTTATTTATGTACTTAGGTTAAATAATAAACATATACTAAATATGCATCATAAATTCGCCAAAATTTACAGTGCCTTTCAAATTCTACCAAAAGACTACTGTAAAAGTTTCATGCCATTTTACTAAGTAGAACATTCGATATAAAAATAACAAGACAGAAAGGCTTACAATAGCAAAAATAGAAAACCTTAGTGAAAGTGTCAAGCAACAGATCTCCTATTTTTTTTATCATCCTTATGGTACTAGGATAACCTCCAACAAATTTCATGAATATTGGATTCCTAAATAATTTATAAAAATTTATACAAGGATTACCTATTTATAAAAGAAAAATCTATAACTACAAATCTATATATGCACTAATCCTCAAATTTTTACTAGAGCTCATACATGTCAAGAATATCTTACCACAAAAATTTCATAAATTTTGGAGCTCAGGAACTCTAGATATAAAATAAACAAGTTTGCATGCATTCAAAAATACATTTCAAATTTCTATTTAAATCTGCCAAAATTTCTACTGTAAGTGTCAAGATCATATTTTTCGTAAATACTACACTTCCTAAGAAATACTACCAAATTTATTTCATAATTTTTGAAGCTATACAACTGGAGATCTAAATATTACAAAACACATGAAATCTGGAATTCAAATGAACTATCTTAAGCCCTACTGTCGCTGACCGGTGGGACCCGCAAGTCAGACGACCCCACATGTCAGTGACCCGAAACAGGGCAGCAGCGCTGCGCGCTGCTGGCGTGGCCAGAGCTCGCCGACGGCGAGTTCGCCGGCGGTGACATCTACACGGCATGACCCCCACGACCTCCTGGACCCCTTGACCTACTTGGCTGACCCTCTCGACGGAGCTACGCACGGTGGCTGCACTCATGGCGGAATGGCGGGGCAGGACAACGGCGGTACGCCGGAGGAGGCCACGGCGGCTCAACCTAAAGCACGGACGAGCGTCTTCTAACCAAGACGAACCTAACGCACACGATAGCACCAAGAATGGTGGACCGTGGCTCCAAAGCGTAAACGATCTACATGACTTTTGTAGCCCGAAGTACCAGCTCCAATTCTTGTTAAGGAATCATGCTCTAATTCGCAACCAAAACCAAGTTATATCACCCTAAAGGTCAGCTTGTCAGGCTGTTCATCATCCAGACTTAGAAAAATAATGTTAAGTGTTGAAATGTTGGTTTTGCTGATTCTTGTGAGCTAATTTCAAGCATGTTAGGAGCTAAATCAGTCAATGACCCAAAAATAAAAGTTGTTCACTATATCAAATACTACAACTTTGCTTTAGTGACCACCTCCATGCAAGGTCTCTAACACATAGTTCAAACTTGGTCAAACATGTCACATTTAAATGGTGGTACACTTCAAACTAGGGCTTAATGACCTATTTATCCCTAACCAAGAATATCAAAGTTGTTCATAATGATACTCTAAACATGTTTAAGCTAATTGCAAGGTCATACAATCATTTCATGTGTTAACCTAAATATCTTTCCGACTTAGGTAGTAATTCTCTATACCAACACCTTCGGGAGACTGATAGGCTAGCCATAGGCCGTTGATGACAATGTGGACTTGTGGTATGGTTTGGATCAGACTTTGGAACGGTTTGGACTTTGTTTTGCATGTGAACTTGTGGATTTCTTAATTGGAGGCGGCACTAGCCTGGTGCCGCGGGCTAGCTGTCCGGCCGGCCGAGGGGCTAGCTAGCTCTCGAGCGAGGAGAACGAAGAGGGCGGGAGCAAAGTGAAGTGAAGCGAGGCAAGTGCTGTACCAGTAGTCATGGTGGTCGAGAACACTATTTATAGCGCCCCGCCCCCGCGTGCGGCACTCTCGCTCTTCTCTCTCACAGGACCACGGCTCGCGCGCGCGGGCACCGACTCCGAAATAGATAGATCTCGTCTCAGTTGCTTTGATGATGTTCTAAATAATGGTCTTGTGTTTGTGGATGTATATATGTATATTTGTGGCGGTGAGATTCGAATTTGAATTATATATATATGGTCATATTTGAATTTGAATTTTTTTTTTGCTGAAAAATCCACTGTAGGGGCGGTTCTTAATTGAACTGCCCTTACAAATATACACAACAGGGGCGGCTGGTGATACAGCCGCTCTTACAGAAGTCCACTACAAGGGCGGCTAATATTAACAACCGGTCCTACAGAGGGCACTGTAGGGGCGGCTGAAAACACCAGCCGCCCCTACAGAGGGCACTGCAGGGGCGGTCAAAAAACCATCCCTACAGAGACACCCTCTGTAGGAACACCCTGGAAAGGGCGGCTGGCGCAGCCGCCCCTACAGAGGCTCTAGAACCGCCCCTACAGTTAACTTCTGTAGTGACCGCACACCTCCCATGATGAGGTTCATCATCGGCCGCCATTCACGTGTCACCCACTTCTTGTCTTGCTCCTCCTTCCGCCCGTCCGACGCCGACTGCCACAGCGGTTGTGTGGTGTCCGCTCGTCGCCTGGCAAGGCCGCATCCTGTTGGACTACAACCATGATGACCCAGACCAGGCTATCTCTAGAAACAACGTGGGGGTGCTCATCTTTGGCTCCGGTCACCGTTGAGGTGCGCAGGCTGCCCATGCCGTGGTTTCTTAGCTCTCCCGGTGCCTCTCTAGTGGCCCCTTTAATGTCGTCTTGGTGAGCATTAGGAACAAGCAAGGTTTTAAATCTCCGACTAAAGGTATTTAGCGGATGATCTCTAAAACAGCTATAGCTGAGCTAAATGAGGCTATAGCCCGCTATAGCCGCTAAGTTGTACATCAACCCAAATAGCTTGATCAGCGTCGAGCAGCTATAGCCGGCTATAGCAACAGGTATAGCCGGAGATTTAAAACCTTGAGAACAAGTTGGAGAGTTACACTCACGCTTACGTCTACTCATCGGAGGCCAATGAATGGAGCGAGACAGCCTCTATTAAGTAACATGGGTATGTTCAACGTTGCACTTGCAATGCCCTTGTCTGCAACGCGCTCTACTTCCTCCAATATCGGAATGTTGGAATCATGGAGTATAATTTGGTCAAGAAAGAACTGTCGGTCATCGGGCTACCGCTGATATGCAACCAGTCCACAATTATTGTGCTCATGTCAGTGGAGGATGGTGGCGGATTGGGATTCGCCATGGTGCATGGTGTTAATTTCTCACTTTGCATATGGTTGCGGGAGTCTGCTCCGACTACGAGTGGTGAATGGACATGGACGCTACGTAAAGTTGTTGACCTCAAAACTTTTCCCGCTCTTTCTAACCTCGCATTCTCATCTTACATCATTGCCGCTGCGCTGTGTTTTTGTCATGTGGGCTCACTGCTGGAGTTGTGGCTATTGATGTTAAGTCTGGCCGAGTGAGGAAGGTATTCCGTTACAACATTGCTAATATTATTTCCTACATGAGTTTCTGCACTCCAGGTAATTGCCTCATGTCCCATGCCATCTTGAATTCTGTACGGTTTTACTTTCTTTAGTTTTCCAGTATTTCACTTAGTAACATGCATGGAAGTATGGACAATGATACATTGGTAGAAGAATAATGAGTTTTTGTCTATGATTCGTCAATTTCAGTATAACAACATAAAAATTATGGATGTATATATCCATGTAAAGTAATTAAAGAGAGATGTTTTTTATGAGTTATGAGTCACACTCTTTTCCAAAATAAAAAGGTGCGGTCCCTGGTTATTATTTAAAGGCTGGACCTGCATATAATAAGTTAGTATTTGCCTGCTTTGTTTTTTAAAGCAATTTGTAGGTGTGTGTAGTTTTACTTGTTCGTTGACTGCAGATCGGTTGAACAACGATCTATTTATCTTAAACTCTTATAAAGCAAAACCACACTGATTATTTTTCACATTCCACAGCCCCCGCGTCATCCTTCCCTCCTCAATTAGTATTGTCCGTTCGATTTCATCAGCTAGCATAATCTCTGCCGTCCATACCAAACAGGCAATGCAATATTAATATACTACTCCTACGTTTACAATAGAGTTGAGTGCTTCTATGAACTGCCGTCCATCAAGCCGATCGAAACGGCAGCCCGTGTAACTTCACCAGCGACCACCTTGCGCCGGTTACCATGGAGCATTAACTGCACCCACTAACCAGCAATCAAAGATTGAAGAGGCATGTTGTCAAAAAAAAAAAGATTGAAGAGGCCGATTGCAGTTATTCTCCACTCCACTCGCATATAATTTACGGCCCCGTTTGGCTTATCCATATTGGACTTGTTCTGCTTGTTTTTTCAGTGAAATATTATTTTTCTCTCACAATAATTTAGCCAGAACAATATTTTTCAGTCAGTTTCAGTTAAGATTCAGTAAGCCGAACGGGCCGTTTCAGTCAAGATTCAGTAAGCTCCTGAGGCAATCTCCAACAATAACACTCAAAATACAGGACATATTCGTCATTTGGGTAGCATTACAGACAAAGAATTCAATACCTATTCTGTATCTTCTCTAACAATAAGACCTAAAAGAGAATCCTTTTTGTAAATACCAGAAGAGAGAATACCCCATATTTAAATTGTACCTCTCAGGCAACCCAAAATATATCTCCAGTATAGGTACTCTGTTGGAGACTGATTTTAGATCTCTTATTATCTATTTTGGGTTTGTGTGTCTATATAGGTCTTTATTGGAGACAGTCTAGTATATATACTACTATGTTGCCACGTTGAGAATTTGATTTCCATGCGACCATCAATTCCTACTTGGGGTGGGCCTTGCTTGATATGTTGGTGATGCCATCCGTTCCAACATGACAGAAGCCAATGATCAAGACTCAAGAGGCGGATCCTTTTCTGCAAAATTCCACAGCAGCCCACTACGTAAGAAATGTTTTTTTTTCTAGGGGCGGTTCGTAACCTTGGTAGGGGCGGTTTTGCCAGCCGCTCCTATGAAGGGGTGGCTACAAATTGTTGATTTGTAGAGACGGTTTCTAAACCGTCCCTACAAATCGATTTGTAGGGGACGGCTGGTGTTATTAGCCGATATTGAGTCGCCCCTACAAATCAATTTTTAGAAATCATGAAAAATGGGTAAAAAATAGCAATTTTTTTTTAATACGAGAAGGTCCACACCGACAGACACACACACACCACACTCTATCGTTGCAGCATTTTTTTCATAATTTTTGCACACTTTGCGTCAGCCAGGTTTCGATTTCGAACCCACAACTTCTCGCTCACGCGTAAACTCCTCTACCACTGCACCCCACGATCACTTGTGTCTACATTCCATTTTTGTTCCCCATATATTAAACAAAATTGAGCATAAATTAATTATTTGAGGCCCTAACCTAATTCAAATAAAAAAATTGTCAACTACAAAGTTTTATAACTTTTCGAGATGTACAACTTTTATTTTGGTAGTTTCTCTATCCGAGGTCACTTATAAAATTTGAATTTCAAATTTAAGAAATTTGAACGTAGTTTTCCATGACAAGATGATTTCAAATGAGAAAGTTATCAACTACAAAGTTTCATAACTTTTCAAGATCTACAACTTTTATTTTTACTGTTTGTCCATCCGAGGTCGTTTAAAAAATTCAAATTTCAAATTTTTGGAAATTCAAACATAGTTTTCCTTGACAAGATGATTTCAAATCAAAAAGTTGTCAACTATAAAGTTTCATAACTTTTCGAGATCTACAACTTTCATTTTGATTGTTTCTCCATCCGAGGTGGTTTACAAAATTTGAATTTCAGTGCTTAATTTTTAATACTCAGCGTCTATACGTAGGGGCACTTCAATATTGAGCCGCCCCTACAAATTCGATTTGTAGGGACGGCTGGTCATTTGTAGGGGCAGCTCAATATAGAGCCGCCCCTACAAAGAAAGGAAGGCATTACTATAAATCATTTTTGTAGTAGTGGCCAACGGCCAGGCATACATCACAAACTTTTGTCATCCTGTTTCAAAGCTTCCTCTCAATTTTTGCTGAACCCCATCCTATACATTTTTGTTAATTTTTAGGTAGAACGATTTATTTTAAATTTTTGCTTGCTATGTATCCACTGTTTCTTTTAGTTTCTGCTGACATGAACCTCTGACATACATCGTATACATTGTATAGTAACTAAATATTATTTTTCTCTCACGCTCTTTATCCTGTTTGATGAGAAACATTCATCTCGATTTCTACATGCTCTCAAACTGTTGGTCTCCCACACCTATATGAGTTTTTGTAGAATGTATGGGACGATTCCTGCACAGTTGTGTGATGTACGTACACATGCTATTGTGCAAACTATGTATATTGTCTTTCGCACTTGCTACCCTAACATTTTCTTAGAAAATTTGCGCTTCATATTTTCATGATTAATTCATTTGTCATTCACAAAATACCATTTCTTAAACTTCCGCAGCAACGCGCAGGGTATACCTAGTTTACATCATTTGTGTATTTCTGCAGCGTTAAGAGCAGCCGCCAACAATGAGGGGCCTTGCACGGGTGCTTCTAATAATGCATGAAAAATCGATGGTACTCCTGTCACTAAACTGGTGTTGGTCTTCCAGCTGGCCTATAGGGTTTCTATGCTCTGTTGAAGCATCTTGTTTCTCTTAAACTTGTTATTAGATTTATATGGTTGGCAACAGGTTTTGACGGACGTGCCTGTCTTGTACTCCTGCTTTCCACGATGAAAGTATGGAAAATGTATGATTTGTTTGGTCCAATATCTATTCTCTATTTCTGCGGAAAAAAAAATATATTCTAAAGACGGTGTATATATTAAATTAAAAACTTCTATCTCCTTAATACAATGATACGCAATTCTCTTGCGTATTCGAGAAAAAATGTCACTTCAAATTAGTTTTGTTTGGTTCAACATCTTGTACGTATTACTTAAAATTGCATGAATGTAAACCAGGCCTCACCAAATGACCCATAAACATATGATAAACTTATACAGCTCCACCTCTCAAAAAAAAATATATACAGCTCCATAAATAATTTTGTTATTTTGGATCCTAATAACACGAGAACTGAAATGATGCATGGAGAAGTTTTATCCTTGCTTTGCAATGGGATATTCTGCTTGTTGTTACATGACAACATGCAAATTGGATATTTATTGAACGATCACGTCAAGCATTTCACTTTGTTTGGGACTAGAACTACGTACTATGCCTGGGCACGTGCTGCTCTAACTTATATGGGTATGGAAGTTTTAGATATTTACCAATGATAGTCATATGTATTCCAATTCGTTTTACGAACCATAACTGAGCACTTAACTGGTGCCGGTATGGGAGGATGTGGGTGGACCATGGAAGCATTTTGTATTTTAATTCGTTTTGGAGTCAAAACCAAATAATAAACATATAAAACAAATAATAAAGACAATACTAACTCCGTTTCAAATTATAATTTGTTTGACTTTTTTACCCTAAGTTTGACCACTCGTCTTATTCAAAATTTTGTGCAAATTATCACTTCTTTTGATGTGGCTTGCTTTATTAACAAAAGTTCTTCGAGAATGACTTAAATTTGACTACGTTTGCACAATTTTTTTTGAATAAGACGAGTGGTCAAACTTGGGGTTCAAAAAGTCAAATAAATTATAATTTGGAATGAAGGGAGTACTATGGGTCTTTGAATCATTAGCCCTTCCTAATAAGAATACTACCAAATTGTTAATGTACTTTATTTTGTGATTAATCAAAGAGATATTATTTTTGAGAAAGGCTCTTTCTTTATAATACTCGTTCGATGCCTTCACATCTAAGCATTCCATCATCCAGAGGATGAAAGATATTTTGTGATTAAAAATAGATGTTTTTGAGGGAGGCTTTCCCTCTATAATACCTGTTCGATCTTCACTACTACAGGAAACTTTATCGAGGTGGGCAGAAATGATTAACTGAGGCGGGCATCGCAACCGCCTCAGTCAAAAGGTCACGATAAATGGGATCTTTTTCGAGGCGGTTCGATGGTCACCTCGGTAAATCGAATAAAGAAAACCAAAAAAGCAAAAACCGTGGACATCCATAGGCTGCCGCCGCCGCTAGCCGCATCTGCGCGCCGTCGTCATCGTCATCATATTGCACATCCGGTCGCGCCACCACTGCCAAGCCCGTTCCTCGCCGGATCCACACGTGCCGCCACCGGATCTGCACGCCCGGCCTTGGATCCACCATGCCCCGCCTCCTCTCCTCTCCTCTCCTCACCACGCACCGCCGTCGAGGACCCTGGATCCGTTGCCAGGGACCGCATCACCGTTGCTGAGCCCGCGCCGCCACCGGATCGGCACGCCCCGCCCCTAGATCCGCCGGGATGGGGCCTTGGAAGTGCGCCTCCGCCGCGGGAGGGGGCCCCTAGGAGAGCGGCGCTGGAGAGGGAGGAGAGGGAGCCGTCGGTGAGAGGGAGAGGGAGGAGGGGGAGCCGCTGGGGAGAGGGAGGAGAGGAGTGAGGACGCGGAGGGGTGTCGGGCTCGGGGATGGGTGCGGCGTGGAGAGGGGAGGCACGCCACTGGGAGTGGGAGGTAGGGCGCGTGTGGGAGTGCTCACAGTTAACCTAAGTCCGGTTTATATATAAGCCCCATAGAAGGATAGATATGGGCTCTGAGTTGGGCCAGTATTAACTGAGGCAGTTGTTTTAAAGCATCCGCCTTGCGTTAGGACAACCGCCTCGGTTAATCATTATTAACCGAGGTGGTTATTTTATGTTGTTTGCCTCGGTTTAGCATTAAAGGCGGTTGATGGGTCA
The DNA here is from genome assembly GCF_019320115.1 of Miscanthus floridulus. Classification (NCBI taxonomy): domain Eukaryota; kingdom Viridiplantae; phylum Streptophyta; class Magnoliopsida; order Poales; family Poaceae; genus Miscanthus; species Miscanthus floridulus. The sequence continues at coordinate 56,189,040 of NC_089598.1, read as the reverse complement.
GCTGCCCGGCCACGAATAACCGAGGCGGACAACCAGCCCAACCACCTCGGAGCTATTTTGAAAATGTCTCGCATAAGATTTTATGTAGTAGTGCTTGACGCCATCACATCTGAGCCTTCCATCATCCGGAGGACGTAAGATTTGTATGATTTTGACACTAAGAAAGTTATGATTTACCTTTTGTTTATTTAAGTCACGTTGTTTAACATATGCCGAATTTGTTTGTTCAAGTCACGTTATTTTACATCTGCCATTTACGTGCAATTTTACTTCTTTAATAAAGTCCTAATCCCTAACGTTGTGTACGTGTACAATCTTATATGATTGAAGCCATATTTCGTCATGTTTACATCACCGGCTGATCATGGATTCTTTTAAGATCAGAAAAGAATATGAAATCACAACGTAGAGCACCACCTGGTCCGCAGCCCCGCAGCCCCCACTTTAAATCTTTTATGTTTTGCACCGGTGAACAAGCGAAATCAGCTTCACTAGTCTGTTGCCACTCATTCATATATTTTTGTAAATTTCTTTAACGTTTTATAGATCCAATACATAATTCATTATCCTATTTTGTATTTAAAGATATTGTTGATGATATATATATATGAATTGACATATCCAGAATTCAATTGGCATTCCTGTTGCATTCGAAATAGTTTTTATGAACACATGCGTGTCGCACGGGAATACTTGCTACTGTATATAAAAAGCTAGAATATCTTATAATTTGGAAGGGAGGAATTATATCTGCTAAGACATGTTTACGAAAAAAAAAACATATAAAAGAGTGTTGTAGTCGTTGAAGCCATCTGGACTCGTTCATAACACTACTACAGAAGTTAACTGTAGGAGCGGCTACTCCGGCCGCTCTTCCCAGGGTGTTCCTACAGAGGGTGCCTCTGTAGGAGCGGTTTCCTGACCGCCCCTGCAGTGCCCTCTGTAGGGGCGGCTGATGTTTTCAGCCGCTCCTACAGTTCCCTCTGTAAGGGCGGCTGGTAATATCAGCCGCCCCTGTAGTGGACTTCTGTAAGGGCGGCTGTATCGCCAGCCGCCCCTGCTGTGTGTATTTATAAGGGCGGTTCAATCAAGAACCGCCCCTACAGTGGATTTTCCAGCAAAAAATAAATAATTCAAATTCAAATCTGACCACACACACATATATATATATATAATTCAAATTCGAATATGACCGCCATAAATATACATATATACATCCACAAACACAAGACCATTATTTAGAACATCATCACAAATCATAATTCACAAAAGTCTATCATTACAACATAGTCCATTATGAAGTCTATCGTTATATCATAGTCCATTAAGAAATCCACAAGTCCACATGCAAAACAAAGTCCAAACCGTTCCAAAGTCTGATCCAAATCATACCACATTGTCATCAACAGCCTAGGGCTAGCCTATCAGTCTCCCGAAGGTGTTGGTATAGAGGATTACTACCTAAGTCGGAAAGAAGATGATGGTAAGTGCCTTTATGATACACAATCTGGTCCATTATAAAGTTGCAAAGGTCGCCGACCATCTCTAAGAGCTCGTCATCCTTGTATGGGTTCCTTCTCATGTCTTTATCTTTCTCCAACTACAAGAGAACAAGTTTAGGTTTACTATATCACAACATATGTGAAATTTTCATACTACGAGCGAAGAGGTTCAAACTTATCAGATTGGGGTTTCTGTTGTAGCCACCGATGGTAGTCATCATAATACATGTGTGGTATCCACAATGTAGACTCCTAGGCTTCTGCTTGGGGCACTGTGTGTTTTGCATATGGAGATGTTAAGTAATGCTATTGACAGACACGTAATATATGGAGTACCAAAGTAAATGACACTTACCGCACATAGAGTTTTGACATACAACTTTTCCTTCCTATTTGGATGATGCCTCCCCTTATGTTCCTGGACATAGTGCCTGAATGCCCTGTTCCAATGGTTTTAGCAAATGCAACTTGTTAGTATCCCACATTGAACCTTACAAGTATTATACAAATATAGTAGCTAAAATAAGGATTATCAATATGTATACGTCTTGACAATCGCTATGAAGTCTTTGTATGTCTCAACTAGGAAATCCGTTGAATCAAAGACCCATGCCATGCTATGTGAGAGCCAGACGCCTATGCAAATCCAATAATCGCCGCATGAATTTAGTCATAGAAGGAACACATAAGCTCTTTTGCATCGAACAAAGTATATTGAACAAAGCTAAGTATATAGTCGAACTTACTTGAGGTGGTATGGTATCCATATATTATCGTGTTGTTGGAGATTTTTAAAACATAGGGCAATGTATGCCGCAACCTTGAGGGACTCTTCCAATATTTTCTTGTTCCTGATATCATCTTTCTTCTTAAGTGTCTTTCCAGCTCCTAGTTCTTTGCAATCTAGTTTTCACTCTTTAGGGTAATTAAAATTTGTTGATGCTATAGGTGAAGGGTCTATATACCCATGTTTCAGAGCTGGCCTCTTTTTCACAAAGTCCACTTGCATTCTACAAATCACGGCATGGGTTAGTTACAACAAAATTAAAAGATTACATTCATATCATATCGAGAGGGCAAGGACTTACAGGCACCATATGCGAATTAGATTCATTTCCATTTGTTCGAGGTGGAAGCATGCCTGGATATCTAAAGTACATTCCGTGGGTCATCACTGAAGTACATTCCGTGCTGTGGTCGGTCATCCTCTCATTGAAGGGATTCATTCCATCGGTGCTCAAGCCAAACCATACATTCCGTGGGTCATCACTGAATTCTGCTTTGTACTTGGCATCGAACGCTTGCCACTGGCTACAATCGGCCGGGTGTGCGATCGTATCATCATCCACCTTGCGCTCATCATCCCACCATGTCATCAATGCGGCTTCCTTAGGGTTTAGGAACATACTCCTCAAGCGGTCGGTCACTAGCAAGTACCACATAACCAGGGCAGGAATTCTTCTCTTATTTGCATCGTTGCCTAATGGAGTTTCCTCTGAGGGCTGAGATTCTTTCACCACCTTCTTCCCACCCTTCTTCCTCTTTCCTATAGAGGCTTCCACCTCACTTTGAAGGTCATTGTTCTTGTACCAACTAGCCCCACACCTAGGACATGTATCTAAAGTCTCGAACAATGTGCCATGCCGAAAAAGGATACAGTGGTTGGGGCATGCATGGATTTTTTCAACCCCCAATGTGAGTGGACTTATAACCTTCTTCGCTTGGTATGTGTTGGCGGGAACTGTGTTCGGCCGTGGGAGCAACCGTGACATGAGGCACAACAGATCATCAAAACTACAGTCCGACCAGCCGTACTTAGCCTTTAGGATGAGTAGCTCAAGCACAAAACGTAGCAGTGTGAAGTATGTCGGACAACCCTTCTCAGCATCATACACAGTCTTCTTTGATGCTTTTGTCACCCTCTCAAGATTTTCTAGACCTCTCTTGCTCTTTTCTAATATTTCTAGTCCAAAGGCCCCAAGCATTTCGTCCAAGTTGTCACCGTCATCTGCATCCCCCTCATGTGCTTCGCCATCATTGCTGGCACCACCAGCATCATCACCACTTTGTTCATTGCCAAAGCCACCACCTTGTTGATTGCCAAAGCCACCACCTTGTTCATTGCCATAGTCACGATCCATTTGTTGCTCAAGATCGTCTGTGAATCGGGACAAGTATGCTTGGGTTTTAGCTTCATCAGCTAGATCATCATCGCTGTCATCAACAACCACTATTTCACCATGATGAATCCACACTGTGTAGTCCGGAACAAATCCTCTCCTAATCAGATGTTCTTTGATGGTACTCACATCTCGAAATGCAATAAGGTTCTTGCAATCTTTGCAGGGACAAATAATCATGTCACTATTCTCTTTCAACGTCGTTGCATGCTTCTCTGCGGCTTTGATGAATTTGTCCACCTCATCACGGAAAAGAGCGTCGTGTCTTAATGAACCATACATCCAAGAGTTCCTGTAGTCCATCTTATAGAAACAAAACAACTAAAGAAAGAGTATTACTCGAGAATAATTGTATATACCTGAGACACGCACCATGGTAGTAGAGGATAGTTAATTAATTGACTATTAATGCATAAATATTTTAAAATATAAATTAATTGGTTCAAATAAACAATTTCAAAGAAAACATTTAGCAAAATTTAATATTTCATCCACTACCTTTCATGCAAACTCCATTCTAATTTCATGGTAGAGGATAATTAATTGATGGCCTATTTATCCATAACTAATTAAAAACACACATTATAGAATGGAATCAAAATAAATATTAAATGATAATTAGTAGCCATGGTAGAGGATATTTTACACATTAGAAACAATTAAAATCTTACGCATTCACCTACATGCAAACCCTAGTCACATAAAGAAAAATTGAAAAAGAAAAAAAACAAAATCCTAGATCTAGATCTAGATATAGGGTTTCATGACACATGCATCAAACTTCACTAATACTACACTAAAATCAACAAAGATGTACTAACAAAGGGTGCAATCTTACTTCCCTACCTAATTTACCCTAGTATAGTGAAAATTAGGGTCCAATTTCACTCATAACTAGCTCAAGCTCCATGGAAGAGAGAGAAAACCAAAAATCAAATTACTCACTAACCAACGAATTAAACTTCAAATAAAGAGTTGGAGAAGCATTTCCTTACCTTTTAGAGCCTCTCCACTAAAAGATTTGAGATCAAAAACTCCCTTCTTAGTAGAGCAATTTTTAGGATGAGCCAAAGGCCTCCCAACCTTTTTTTTGTAGAAGAGTCTGTCCTAAGGTGGAAGAAGGGGTGGCTGCTATTTATTTATGCGCCATCAGTAGGGGTGGCTGGTGATTCAGCCGCCCCTACAGTCGAACAGCAGAGGCGGCTGGTAACAGCCGCCCCTACAAATGGGCACTGCAGGGGCGGCTGGTGATTGAGCCGCCCCTACAGATCAGCCCCAACTGTAGGGGCGGCTCAGGTTATCAGTCACCCCTATAGTGCCATCTGTAGGGGCGGCTGGGCTGCTGGGGCCCGAGGACGCCCACTGTAGGGGCGCCCCCAACCCCAGCCGCCCCTACAGTAAAAATGCCCTCGTTCCTGCTGTGCGAATCTGGCGTAGTATAATTAACTAGTAAACTTATTTAAGCAGCTTACGAGAATTGCTAGGATGAGCAGATCACTCTACGATTCTTACCGGGATGGTCGAATGAACAATAGTACTTTGGTTTCTTTCTTTCCTTTTCTTTTGCGTTGAAAGCCTAGAAGCTTACTCGATCAACGACCATGGTGGCTTATCTCCCGTGTCCAAGTTCTCGTAGGTCCTGCACTAGCAGATCTAGCTCCCGCCGCGAGTTGCCACCTTCGCCTATTGCCTCCGCCATTCCGGCAGCGATCTCCACGGCGCGCGCCCTCATGCTAGCGTCAGCCTCCCCGACGACCTGAGCCAATGCACGTGCGAGCTCGTCGGCTTTTGGGACCATGCCAGACCAGCCCCAGCTCACGGCCAAGCCGACACGCGCTTCCTCCATGACCAGCTGAGCGTTGAAGAACTGGTCGACCGCCATTGGCCATGCCAGCATCGGAACCCCGGCCGTGCAGGCCTCCAGCACCGAGTTCCACCTGCAGTGTGTGACGAAGCAGACCACCGCATGGTGCCACAGCACGGCCACCTATGTAGGGCACCCGCGGAGCACTAGCCTGGTCCCCGCCGCGGCCGCGTGGTCCTCAAACCCATCCGAGAGTGTCACCATCGACGTGGCCTAGACGAACGGCGTGCCGCTGCGCTCCAACGTGGCAGCGAGCGCCACGGCGTGCGGCGGTGGCGGCACCATCATGGTCCTGAAGCTCACGTACGCCATCGACAAGTCCGAGAACACGTCTAGCCATGCGTTGATGTCGTGGGCGGCGAGGTCGCCTTCGCCTGCGCTAACCGATGGGGGTGCTACCGGTCCCACTACCCAGACGCTCTTGTTGGCCAAGTCCTCGAGCGGCTATGCGTCCAGGTACTTCCACTCGAGAGGATGGCAGGTATTGCACACGAACACTGCGCCCTCCATGTTCCAAAGGAAGTTATCCTTGATCGCCTCGGAGTGCTTGTCGTGGCCACCCTCTGCGTAGCCCCTGTACATCTGCGAGATCTGCCGCCATGGGAAGGACGACGCACCGGGTAGCGCCGGGAACGAGACAACATAGCCGCGCCCAACGTCACCATCGGGTGGCCTTGGCATGCGTCAGAACAGCGAGTGCGTGGCGGCCGTGGCGAGCATGCCAGACTGCGTGAAAACTAGCCACAGGATGTCGACCTGCGCCGCGTGTGGCTGCGTCCACCCATAGAAGAAATCAGAGATCATGGCTACGACGTGTTCGTCTACGGCAACGTCGTGCTCAGAGCTGGAGCGGTGCTCGTAGGGCGGCGGCGTGCACGTGGAAGTCGGTGCCCACGGAGGTCTAGCCCGACATGTCGTGGTCAACAATGGAGGGGAAGGAGAACGACCGCACCAAGGAAGGGTGCTCGGCAAGGAGCGGCGCGAGGAGGTCGGTTGTGGCGGGCGTCTCAACAATGGTGAGGAGCGAGGCAAGGTGGAGGAGAGACTGCATGTGGCCCTACGCGGGGTACGGGGACTAGTAGCACATCCGGCGCTCCGGTGGTGTTGCTGGTGCTAGAGGGGCTTGCGTGGCGGCCATGCGCCGCATACTGTGGCTGCGGTCGTCGCGTGGGTGGTCTGCTACAGCTTGTTGTGCACGGTTGGTTCAACGATTATCGGTGTAGTCTGTGGTGGATGCTTGTACTTCGTCTTACTAGCCGTATTTTTTCCAGGAACGAAAAGCATTTTTCTCTCTCAATAAATTAGTGTCGACACTGAATTTTTGTCTTCGTGTCGAGGACACACGCAGCAAGCCAGAAATGACCGCTCGATGGAGCAGATCCGCCTGGCTTCAGTGCAAGGGTGGTCGATCCTGCGTAATCCTCCTGAGACGTGCCAGTCAATTTGATCCTACAATTGACAAAGAGAGAAAGCTTATTAGTAATTAAGGGCGAAATGTGCCGGTGTTGCCAGACAGTCCCGAATGTACGGCTCTGAGAGCCGATATGAGAGGAAATCGACTAAATAGTCAATCCCAGCATATTTACAAAAATGAATCGATTAAAGCTCATGGGGTTGTATAAGAAGGATCGGTTATCATTCAGGATAAATATTATTTAAGCAAATATTAATCAATGACAATAAGATATCAATGATGATTGGTTTATACTGAGCCAATGATTACAAGTAACCGAACTACTTTTATTTAAAGAAACAACTCAACACCTCTTAATCATTTAATAAAGGTAAATCTAATGAACATGTTAGATCCCATCTATCGCCATGACCAGTGGGGCATGAGGCAGAATCATGTAGGCCGTAGAAACAACAATAGACTCGATGACCCTAACTCATTACTAATATCAGTGAGGCATGAGGCAGAATCATGCAGGCCATAATACCATAACAAGATTATGGGGCTAACACATCTTTCAACTTATCTCTACTTCAATGATCTCATAATGTGAGCTATTCATGAAAGCATTTGATATCGACTAAACAGCCAATTCAGGCATAGCGCACAGTTAAGGTCATGCCTTCTCAGGAGCGGGTCTACTAACTAACGATCCCCACTCCATGGTGTCAACAGTGGGGTGAGAGGCAGAATCCCACAGGCCATGATGACGGGCCATGAAACGGTTTTTATTAATGAATAGATCTACTCAAGATCGGACATGCCTTAACCGCACGCTATGCACGATTAAGATTAACGCAAAATAGTCGATGAAAAACATAACTCATCGTTTAAGATGTAGATTAGATTAGTTTTAGATTAGCAAACGATGAGTTAAACAAGATATAAGGCCGATTCAAATCAATCTCAATCGGGCAGAGTAATATTGTTGTAATTAGATAAATAATGAAAGTAATAAGCAATATCGGTAACTTAATTAATCTACCAAAGACTGCCATACCAAGGTAGAGCCGATAACTTGACCTTGATCTAATTCAAGCAGTGGAGTGTGAGGCAGAATCACACAGGCCGTACTTGAATTAGATAAGAATCGATAACTAGCCTATACCAGAGTCGTAGTGGGGGTCGACCGGATCGATGCAGCCATACGAACAGAGGTATAAACCATGACGGTACTTACAGACAAGCAGTGGAGGTCGACTAGAATAATGTAGCCATACTCGCTGAAGAACTCATCGAGATCTACTCTACTCCTACTCCTAAGGGGTGGCCAAAGCCAAAAAAAGTAATTGACTTTGTATTTGATTGATTGATTGATCTTTTACAAGAGCCGGGGTTTGGTATTTATACCCAGAGTCTAAACATGAACCTTACTCGAGTACGACTCAATACAATCTTTGTTATAATGAAAATATTCCTAATTTAAGATAATTTGGACTCTAATCTTTCCCCTTTTGTAGAGTCCAATATGTATCTTCTTGGTGCCAATCATATCCTGTTATCGTTATGTGCTGATATCATCTGAAGAGAATGGATCCAGTGTTGTATTTGATCTAGCAGATATCAATTTTTACTCTATTGACTCCTTGATTGGCATAATTCTAGAAGCCTACGAGTTCACGCGCTCTTCTCCAAAATTTTGGTGTAAACACATGCCCCCCAATTTTGGGATAAAATAATTTTATCCCAAAATTTCGGTTTACTGGTTTACCACGCTACAACTGTACCATCCAAAATATATGTGCGACTCCTGACTCCCTGGCCCGAGTACTATATAACATCCCAGTAGTATATTTTGTAACTTACTCGGCCTGTTCACCTTCTCCCTTCCTCTTAAGCCAACTTCAACAGCCACCGCCGTCATCGCTGAGGCCTCAAACCCTAGCAGATCATCTGTTCCAACAAGTCACCGTCCAAGCGATCTTTGCCAGATCCAAACCAGTTTTTGACTGCGATGACAACCATCGACCACGTCCCTGAGGTATGTCCCCTAGTTCTCCATTTTTTTAGTATCGGCCGCCACCCCGTATCTTCTTTCTTCTTGAATTTATTTTATTCGATTTTTAGGAAATGAGGAACGAGATCTTGATTCCATCAGCTGTCGTCCCTAACGCTTTCTTTCTCGGGCCTATGGGCGATTCTGATCCATCCGATTTTATCCACCAAGAGACCAACCAGATCCTTTTAAACAGTCTGTAGTGGATTCATCTTCCTAGAATAAAACTTCCTTCAGAAACTGGCCTAACGCACCTAAGGGATGGAGAGATTGGTTCTGTAGGGTATCTGCGAAAAAAGGTGGAGACTAGGAGCTTTATGATCTGAATCAATGCTTAACACTTTTGTTGTCTGAAATGGAGAGGAACGATTCACTTTTGATCTCTGCTTCTTATTTCTGGTCTAATGCTCTGAATGCTTTCATTTTTTGTCACGACCCAATGACCATCACTCTAGCCGATGTATACATACTGACCAGCCTTAGGATTACTGTATTGGTATAACCTTATGAGTATTTGAGTGCCAGTCCTAAGAGATTGGCCAAAATTGTAGACTGTACTGGATGGGCAAGTTATATTCTAAATCATATTGAAGATGGACCAACCGTCAGTGAAAGGGAATACGTGGCCTTTTTGAACATGTGGCTGGAAAGATTCATTTTCTACGGGTCATCTTGTGGTCCAACCTATAATCACAAACTCATGGCGGAGCACCTAGCATTAGGCAAGAATATCCCTCTCAGAAAATATCTGCTAGGAGCTGCTTATCATCTGATGTACTAGGTGGCTGCCCAATTACTAAAGAATGAGCTTTTACAGACTATCAGCGGTCCTTAGTGGCTGATACAATTGTGGCTCAACTTGTATATGCACAAGACTGTAAAGCCTGACCTCAAAGACTTGAGCTTTCCCTCCCCTAATTTTGGTGAGGAATATAGAGGCAAAGATGGAAGAACTCGATGGTGTTGAACTATGACGAGGCTGCATCGGCTATAATAATCAACTCCGATGCTGGCCAAATCTTCAAAACATTTTATAGAGGGTTTGATGCAGCCATCCTCACCTGGCTACCTTATAATGAGGAGGATGAACTAATTTTTCCTTTTAGATTTCTATTTGAATCCGATTGTTCGGACAAAACAGCAGCTGCAATCTTCAATTCTTTTATTAAGCCATGTGTCCTTCCAGCCAAATTTCGTCATGGTCATGGTAAAATGATTAAAGGCTCCTCTGCCTCAGGCAATCCTCTAACCTATGAGTTTTGCAATCCTTCGTTTGTAGCCCATTAGTTCGGCTTTGGTTAACTCCCCCCTTGTCTGTTCTTCAAGAACATCCTGAAGCCAAGGGAAGATATCAGTGACATGCTAGAAACTTCGAGAGTCTTCCAATTGGGATCAGACCTCCCTTCTTTTTCCTTACATGACTGGGTCAGGGCCAGCTTTTCTTCCAATCTCTTTGACTCCTGGTGGCAAGAATGGCATTCCCATCTCTTCTATGGGCCGGTCTATCCTCTGTGCATAGCTCTAGACAGGGAATTTGCTTCTAATAGTGAGGTAATCCCTTCATTCTCTTTTCGGATAAATTACTTGGCAAATCTTCTTGCCAACTGTCCTAGCTGATCCTTTCAGGATATTGAATTTGATCCTCCAAGCTAGGATAGGAGAGGGCGTCCGATAGATTACCAGCCGTCATGCCTAGTTTCAAGGATGGGATCAACCGCACCTTCTTTGAAGAAGTTGATGAGAACCCATGCTGCTCCCATGATCATGACATGTCCATCTCCTAAGCGCAAAGTGGTTCTAGGGGCAACTCAGAAAGCCACTACTGGAAAAAGACTCCATAGGACAAGACTATCAGCTGCTTAGGTGAACGATTCACACTTTCTTCAAACTGACGTTCAATTTTTTTATCTCATTTTTCCTCGTAGTTAACGAGCATCGCATCTCAATCTACTTTGGGCAAGGGACAACTATCTCGGGCACTTGATCCATCACCAACCGAGCCTTCATCTCAGGAGAAGCCGATTTCAATAGATGCAACCGATGCTTTCACAATGGCAAAAAATATGAGTTTTATTCTTGATATTCGTTGGAGTACTTTCCTTTTAATTTCTTGATTTGCCCGGCTTTCCAACCTTTATTTAATCACTTGTCACGCTAGACATCTTCTGAGGAAACACCCGTGCAAGAGTAGGGGCCTGGCAGTTCACCTATTGACAACGATCCCGTTGATGCTGGGAACGGTCCCATTGTTGATACTCATACTGCTGATTCCCCAACTCGGCACACATCTGATAGTAAGGAAATCGTATGCTTGGCCTATTCCTCTGCAATAAACATGAATAAAAATCTCCTCTTACCATTGCAGATATCAGCACCGGGAATTTAGAGCCGATTCAACCAGATGTTATTGGTACATTACCAGCGGTTCCCCCTCTTCTAATAAAGGCTACTACAGAGCAGGTACTACATCTTTTCACCATCCATTTTTGCGACAAACTGATTCAAAGCTCTTAATCAAGATTTCCCCTATATACAGGCCCTCGATCCTCCAGCATAGAGTTGTTCTTTTAATCTTGAGGAATATTTTGACGAAGATGAAATCAAATTGTCAGCCACCTCTTCTGCTGAATCCTTGCCAGAGGAGACCAGAAATCAGCTAAAAGATATACTGCCTATATTTGAGAAGAGCATAGTCGATTTGGTCCAGGATAATGAATCAATGCAGCGAGTCTTCTTGGGTATTCAAGGTGATCCATCCCTAGCTCTTTCTAAGGTCTTATCATATTTGCCTATTTTTGAAGATTAGGCCTTGAAGGTGAAAACAATCCAGAGGAACTTGTCCAACCGTGAAGCCTTGCTGGCCAAAAGGGATTACAACAGGCAAGAGGTCAAAGAACTAACACAGTCGATTGATGCTCTAAAGAATTCTTTCCTCGGGACTGATCCAGAGTTGTCTCAATTGGAAGCCAAACGTGCAGAGCTTGAGGGGGAGCTGGAAAACATGAAGGCCGCCCTTGATCATCGCAAGTCTACTCTGGCTCAAATACCTGATGCCATCAAGCAAAAAAAATAGGAACTGTTGGCCAAAGAGAAAGAAAGTAGAACTATCCGTAGCAGCCTTGAGAACGCTCCTGGAACAGTTGAAGAACGTGAGCACAAGATCGCAGAGGCTAATGTTGTCCGGCTTGCAATACTAAAAATCATTAAGGATGTTCTGAACGTGTAATCCATAGGTCGACACATATATCTTGCGTATGATAACTATGTCTGTCTTGTTGTATTTCTTTCTTTGGCCGAGGAGCCGATTTCAAAATAGCCAATCCCAGATTTATGATCTTGACCCTAATTGAATCTTAAAAAGTGGCTTTAATTGAGAGAACCTCTCGACTTTTTGTCTTTAGTCGCCTGACGCCGCATTTTTCTCGGTATTTAGCGAGGCGGCACTTCGCTTTCTATTAATTGCAGTTGCCTTTTGTACTTCCTCAAGGCGTCTGTCTCTTCGCTCTGCGGCTTCAAATACCAGCCGAGGGCTCCGGCCTCAAACACATTTATACTTGCAACCGCTCCTGTTCCTTTGCACTTCTCTGCCTTTGCAACCCTGTAGCGTTTTTCTCCCTTTCCAATAGATCCAAGCAACTTCATGGCTGGTGAGGACAACCGCAGTAAGAGCATGGCGGAGGAGACTCTGGAGGAGAACATGCCGGTGAGCCAGAGCCTCCGACGCATGAGGTGAGATTGGGGCCTTCCGCTTATGGCGACAATTTGCAACTTTTTGTTCATAGGGGTGAACTCTTGTTCCTAGGTTTATCATGAACGACAGGCTCCGTCCTTTTCCCAGGGCTGGTGAACCTTTTGATGATGTGTCTTCCGCGCCATCCTCATCATTGGATTCCTCTGATTCATACAACGGCGGTGATGCTCGGCGTTTCCTCTGGGAGTGGAGGGTAGCTCAGAACCTCTACTTCGAGGTGACTCGGGAAAATGGCCAACTCAAGATCCATCTCGGGGCTTCTTAGGCCGCTCTTCATGCGACTGAGGAGGAGGCTAGCACCGTTTGAGCACAACTGGCCGAGTCTGGCGCTGTGGTAACAGGTAAGATGATCTTTAGTGATGTTTCCATTCTAATTTCTTACTGCCTTCATCTTGATAGTTTCCTCCTTTTCTGTGATCATCAGCCCTGATGATATAGTTGGAATCTCTCTAACTAGTAGCGAATACGGCTGTTGATGTTGTCAATGCCCGTGGCTCCCTTATCAATGCTCGTCTCCATGATGTTCCGGCCCGTGTTCAAGAGATCGCCCTCCACGGTGTTTGTCATGGTGCGGCGGTGGTGCTGACCACAGCACAAGTTCAGACAGGGTACGAACTCCATGCCATGGAGGCTGGTTTCCCATCGAGCGATGGCCCTAAAGAACATGAGGACCTGCTGGAAGAGTTCATCATGGCAGCGGAGGCCATAGTGGACATCACATCTGCTCAAGATATAGTGAACAAGGTCTTCGATTAGTTTGTACTTAGGGTAACCTGATGAATGAAGACTCCTATTCTTTCATGAACATGCTTCAATGTAGTGTCTTTGGGTATGATCATTTTTGCTTTTGTTTTTGCTCTATAGGCGATACATATCGTATCGGCTTTTACTGTCTTCGAAGATCTTTCATTTTTGAACTAGAGGTGATATCTTCCTAGTATCGGCTATTGGAGCCGAGAACGAATCGGCTATCAAATTCAGATATCAGAATAACATCTCTTCATGCATTTTTCATTCCAAAGATCAAACGATCGATCAATCTGAGTCAAGCATCCTATTAAGCGAAACAGAACTTCTCTTAAGAAATCCATTAACTCTGAATCGCACTTACACTTTAATTTAGCATTCACATGCATCGGCCTAAACCCATTTCCAAGACTCAATGTTTATTTTCCCTTAACTCAATGGTCGACATGATGCCACGATTACTGATTAAAATAAACTTTTAGAGCCGATTACTTGAACCAACTGTTGGCCTTCATTATTAATCCTAGTGAAGCCTCCTTCCCATGTTTTGCCAGAAAGGCATTCAAAGTCTCCTAATTTCCAAAACACTGGATCGGTTGTTGCGATGCTCACAGACTCATCAGCGCGAACCACCTCGACATCATCCCCATGCCATTGAATCAAACATTGATGCATGGTCGATGGCATGCAACAGTTTGCATGAATCTAGTCACAACCAAGGAGTAAACTGCATGAGCCTTTTCCATCAATGACAAAGAACTCAACGTTTATTGCCCCTGGGTCTTAAACGTATTCCCTCCAAAGTCTCTAAGCATCATGTTGGTCTTAAGCAAATCTCTTGGTCCCTTGCCAAGCTTACGAAAAGTAGTGTAAGACATAAGATTGACAGAAGCACCTCCGTCCATTAACATTTTGTTCATCGGCTTCCCATCAACAAAACCTTTCATGTATAAAGCCTTCAAGTGCCGATGTTTGACTGGCTTATCAAATATTGCTTGGTGTGTAACCGTCAACTCGGCAATCATCTCTTCATACTCTGATTCATCAAAGTCTGAGTAAACTTCCTGATCCACTAGAGCTCTAAATTCTGATGGCAACAGAAAAGCCATTTGGATATTAGCCGATGTTTGCTTCTTATCAGCTATTTGCTTGGTACGCCACACTTGAGTTTTACTAGATGGTTGAGCCTGTTCCATCTCCTTATTCCTTAGGCGTTGCACTCTTCTCTTCTAGCTTCTTGTTAAACCTCTGGGCACCATTGGCCTTCCTGCCAAACATGTTCCCTCTGATTGTTTCCTTCTTCATGATTAGCCTAGTCTTGGTCACTCTCTTTCCCAGCCGATCATAAATACTTTTATTTTTCAAGCATCAATCCATGTTATTATGATGATATGCATTCTGGGCATGGATAGACTGGCGGTTGATTTGAGATTGCCTAAACTCCCAATATTGATTACTGCATTTTGGACAGTCATGTCTAGTAGGCAATTTCAAACCTTCGTTCCAGCAGTATCTGAAGAAAGAACAATTTCAGTGCGATTCAGCTTGCCTCCTTTCATACCTTTCTTCTTTCAGTTGACGCTGGTATTCTTGATCCTCTAACCATTGTTGATGATCTTTTTCCTTCCGCCGCCGCCACTTATTCAACAGGATTCGAGATGTGACTCATGGCCTCGTCACTCCATCCTTTGATGTTTCCCTCTACTCGTATGGGTTCTTCTGCTGATCACGACGTTTTTTAACCTCTCTGCATTCATCAGCCGATATCTGCATCTTAGGATCGACTGCTCCATCTTTTCTTGATTTGGCCGATGTTAGGACCTTAGTTTTTCCTTTGAATATCCCAAGATCAATCATATTTTGATCTCTTGGGAAAGGATTATCATCAACTTTCATTTTCCGAGGCGTATCGAACTTGAGCCTCCCTTGCTGAATAGCCCTCTGTATATGCTGTCGGAAAATTCTACACTCATTAGTGGAATGAGAAGTAGCATTATGGAACTTGCAGAACTTCTTATTCTTTAACTATTCAGGGGGCAGCATAACATGATTATCCAGCAATTTGATCTAGCCCTTCTCAAGTAAAAAGTCAAAGAGCTTGTTCGATTTCGTGACATCAAAGTCATAGCTCTCCTCGACTCCTCTTCCCCAAGGATTTGGCACCATTACTGTCTTCTTGCTCTAATTCCATTAAGCTATAGCAACCTCCTCTTCTTCGTTTTCATAGCCGTCATCTGCTGAGTTTGGATCATAAGCTTCGGCTATAGTGGTATTGTTCTAGAATCGAGTGTCTCTGCGCATACTCTAGAATTGGCTGTTGAGCACTACTACTCATTGAGCCAATTAACCCAAGTTATTAAATTCTTGTCCTAGCAGCTTTTTCTTCCATATTGGCAGCATTCCTTAGACAGCTAAAGCAGCTAGCTGATCATCGGCCAAACTCAATAAGAAGCACAAATTCCTAGTCTCTCAGAATCTCTGAAGAAACTCAGTGTCTGATTCATTAGTCCTCTGTCTCATGGTCGTTAGATCGGTGATCTTCTTTTCTCCAGTCCTAGTGTAAAAATATGTATGAAACCTCTTCTCTAGGTCAGCCCAATTGGCAATAGAGTTGACTAGTAGTGACGAGAACCAAGTGAAGGCTGGCCCTGATAGGGATAAGGAGAAGAAATGAACCCGATGGGCATTCTCAACTGATGCTTCACCCAATTGTGTAAGATATCGACTGACATGTTCTATTGTGCTTGTACTGTCTTGACCAGTGAACTTGGCGAACTCTAGGAGCCTATAATTTGTAGGAAGAGCGACCAAATTATACCATTCTGAATATGGACATTTGTATGAAAAGGTCAGACCCTTTAGCTTTAAACCAAACTGATTCTTCATCATCTCGGTCACCTTCAACAGCAACTCATCAGCTTGCGGATTTGGATTTCTCGGTACTTGCTGATCCATCTGTGGATTGAAATCTTGCATGCCTTGATATCCTGGATTTGGCATCATGTGGAGGGTGTTATAATCCATGCCATAGTGATAGCCTTGTGGAATCTCAATCTGTTGGGTTCTTTGCTGGCTTGCTGCTTGAAGTCTCTGATTATAGACATAAGGATCTATATCTCTATGGATCTTTTGAATTGATGGTGCTATTTTTTGAGCCAACAACGGTATGTGGCCTGATGTGCCAAAATTGATCATCTGGTTCTGACTTTGTCCCATCAACTGTTGTATATGTTGTATTGACGGTGTAGGATTGTACTATACCTGATTCATAGCAGTGCCTGGAGTTTGTTCAGATAAACCTTGAAGTGTCTAGACATCACCATTACCAGCTGGTACTGCTTCTTGATGGCTGGTACTGACTTGATTAGTCCCTTGAGTCGACGGATCTAGAATGTTGTAACAAGTCGATCCAACCTGACCAACTGGAATCCCATAAATCGCTTCTTTTATGGCGTTGTGAAATGCGTCAATGAAAGCTTCATTGCGGCTTGATATGGCATCACGAACAGATTTGTCTATGGCTTCTGTAAAGAAACGCCTGTCTTTAGCTTCAACTGTATCTGTCTACCCGTGTAGTAGAACTCTTGGTAGTGGAAATTTTTGAATAATTGTATTGTCATGTGTTTTGGTGTAGGACAACAAACACTTCTTCTAAAATTCTTCTGTAGTCTTGCCAATGGTATCCCTATCCTCATCAGGTAGGTCTTCATAGTGTACCATAAGGATGTTGTCGTTCTTGTGAGCCACCATGATGATTATGGGGTCCCAAATGTGTGTCGACACAGAATTTTTGCATCTGTGCCGAGGACACATGCAGCATGCCGGAAGAGTCCGCTCGATGGAGCAGATCCGCTTGGCTTCAGTGCAAGGGTGGTCGATCCTACGCAATCCTTTCGAGACATGCCAGTCAATTTGACACTGCAATTGACAAGGGGAGAAAGCTTATTAGTAATTAAGGGCGGAACATGTCGGTGTTGCTAGACAGTCCCGAATATGCGGCTCTGAGAGCCGATATGAGAGGAAATCGACTAAATAGTCGATCCCAGCATATTTACAAAAATGAATCGATTAAAACTCATGGGGTTGTATAAGAAGGATCGATTATTATTCAGGATAAATATTATTTAAGTAAATATTAATCAATGGTAATAAGATATCAATGATGATTGGTTTATACTGAGCCAATGATTACAAGTAACTGAACTCATTTTATTTAAAGAAACAACTCAACACCTCTTAATCATTTAATAAAGGTAAATCTAATGAATATGTTAGATCTCATCTATCGCCATGACCAGTGGGGCATGAGGCAGAATCATACAGGCCGTAGAAACAACAATATACTCAACGACCCTAACTTATTACTAATATCAGTAGGGCATGAGGCAGAATTATGCAGACCGTAATACCATAACAAGATCATAGGGCTAACACATCTTTCAACTTATCTCTACTCCAATGATCTCGTAATGTGAACTGTTCGTGAAAGCATTCGATATCGACTAAACAGCCGATTCAGGCATAGCGCATAATTAAGGTCATACCTTCTTAGGAGCGGGTCTACTAACTAACGATCCCCACTTCACGGTATCAACAGTGGGATAAGAGGCGGAATCCCACAGGCCCTGATGACGGGCCATGAAACGATTTTCATTAACTAATAGATCTACTCAAGATCGGACATGCCTTAACCGCACGTTATGCACGATTAAGATTGACGTAAAACAGTCGATGAAGAACATAACTCATCGTTTAAGATGTAGATTATATTAGTTTTATATTAGCAAACGATGAGTTAAACAAGATATAAGGCCGATTCAGATCAATCTCAATCGGACAGAGTGATATTGCTATATTTAGATAAACAATAAAAGTAATAAGCAATAACGGTAACTTAATGAATCTACCAAAGACTGTCATACCAAGGTAGAGCCGATAACTTGACCTTGATCTAATTCAAGCAGTGGGGTGTGAGGTAGAATCACACAGGCCATACTTGAATTAGACAAGAATCGATAACTAGCCTATACCAGAGTCGCAGTGGGGGTCGACCGGATCGATGCAGCCATACGTAGGGATGAAAACGGATCGGATACGGACGGATATAATCGATATCACATTTGTTTTCATATTTCTGTCCGGATTCGAATTCGAATACGGATAGTGTCAACTATGTCGGATAGGATACGATTGGATATCGACATCATAAATATGCGATTTGAGTATTCGGATACGGATATGGTATCGGATGTTGGATATCCGGACTCGGATATGGACAGATCTCAACCCCTCTAAACGGATTCGGTTTCGAATACGGTCGGAAAATATCCGTACCGTTTTCATCCCTAGCCATACGAACAGAGGTATAAACCATGACGGTACTTACAGACAAGCAGTGGAGGTCGACCGGATCGATGCAACCGTACTCGCTGAAGAACTCGTCGAGATCTACTCTACTCCTACTCCTAAGGGGTGACCGGAGCCGAAAAAAATAATTGACTTTATATTTGATTGATTGATTTTTTACAATAGCCGAAGTTTGGTATTTATACCCGGAGTCTAAACATGAACCTTACTCGAGTATGACTCAATACAATCTTTGGTATAACGAAAATATTCCTAATTTAAGATAACTTGGACTCTAATCTTTCCCCTTTTGTAGAGTCCAATATGTATCTTTTTGGTGCCAATCATATCCTGTTATCGTTATGTGCTGATATCATCCGAAGAGAATGGATCCAGTGTTGTATTTGATCCGGCAGATATCAATTTTTACTCTATCGACTCCTTGGTGGACATAATTCTGAAAGTCTGCTAGTTTTCGCACTCTTCTCCTAAATTTGGTGTAAACAATTAGCTAACCGTACTTTTCCACCTGCCTTACAGCCAAACGAACGAGGTCTAAGAAAGCCTTGTGTTAGCAGGTAGCGGGGTAGGCGAAGAAGGGAATTCGGGGATCGGAAAAACAGAACTAGTACGTAGAATGGAAATCGTCGTGTTTGGAGACCTAAGAAGTTTATAACATCCAGCATGCCTCATTTCCTCTCTCTTGAACGGAAGGAGTACGCTAAATGCCACAACTGATCATTAACTGGTCCTATTTGCAAATAAAAAATGCACTGCCATGCAGTAGAGAAACGAATGCTTCCATGTGTACTTTTATTTTTTACGGTTGAGTCTCGAAGTTACGATCCGTCCCTAAGATCTTTTGGCTTTGGATCGACGCTATAACGTTTAAGGTCGTCCTAGAACGCTCATCCTTAATGCCTGTAAAATTCTCACACTCCGAGCGTCCGAAGTGTTTGAGGCCTTCAGCGGCGTTAAGGTGGAGCCCACATGCCAATAGAGTGATATGTGAGAGACAACAGTTGTAGCACCTTTAGCTCGAGGTCGGTTCTCAAGTTTTCTGCGCTGACCGGTCTCAATGACAGGTTTCATATCACTGTTTTCGAGACATGACAGGATTGAAAACTGAGTATAAAACAGGCCCTCCCAATGTATAGTTTTATTTCACGGTTTTATAGGCTAGCTGCAACATTTAATTTCTACTTTGTGTCACGATCAAGTATGCCATATGAACTGTGAGCCATTTGATATTATTCTAAATAAATGAAAAAATATATTTCAGTAATTATCTTCAGTATTCGATTGACACACTCACATTCACATAGCTATTTCCACACTACAGGCTGCAGCATTCACATTCAGTTTGTTTGTTAGTTTTAGCCAGCCTAAACCAGCCAGCTAATAGTATTTTTTTCTCACACCAAAACAGCATCAGTATTTTTTTCTCACACCAAAACAGCATCAGCCAGCCTAAACTAGCTTAGAAATCAACCAGCGAACGGGCCGAGAAATTTTCAGAAAAGTAATTCATGATGAGCTCTCACTAGACGCAACTAAAATTGAAAACTGTGGAATGCGCAGTATCATCTTCACCAAAATTAACTTCAGGAAAAGTAATACACACAGAGAATGGCACAGATTTATCTTCACCAAAACCAAAAGTAACTCAGGATGAGAATGACACAACTAGACGCAGAAAGTCTGACACACTAGTAGAAAATTCGATCTGAGCTTCCCGTCACTGCCGTGGAGCAAGCCCGGCCGCGGCGTGAGGAGCCGGCAGCGGCGCAAGGCTGCCTGGCCGCGGGCACGGGGCCGCCTGGGCGAGAGTTGGTCGCCACCCACGGGCACGGTGGCCGCGACGCCAGGCCAAGGCCGTGCTCGCCGCTCAGCCATGTTGCAGGGGGTTGCCGCTAAACATCGTCGCCGCCGCGGGCTTGGAGACGCGCGGGTCCGCCACCTGGAGGCACCTCCGGGTGCGAACTCGTGGCCACGAGGGCTTCCGCCGCCGCAGAAGGACCGCCGCCGCCGGGGAAGACACGGCCGCAACGCCAAGCAGTCGCTGCCGCGGAGCCGCACACACGCGACGAGTCCGTAGACTGCAGCAGGCCGCACGGGATGGGATGAAACGAGGGGCTTTTATATTTTTACCATTGGATTGTTCCGATTATCACTCTTATAACTTTACCACACGAGAGAAGTTTGAGTTTTTAATTTACCACTTTTACATATGTGGCAAGCCACGCCAGCCCGACACGTTGGCGTCCAGTCAGCATGGGCACATGAAATGTCCTTTTACCCCAGCCTTGCTCCTCTGTCTCCATCTCCGACAGCGGGGTCCTGCAGCACATGTCACTACCAGGTGGGCCCCACTCGTCAACTCCGTCTTCTAGACGATGCGCATGACAATGCTGCCGTGGAGGCAGCGCGCGCGGCCTCCGATAATGCTAGATCCGCGGCCAAGCACAGCGACGCGCGCCGAGCCAAGGTACCAAGCGAGGACCTCGAGCGGCGGTGCCGGCGTCAGCGCCGACGAACAGGAAGGCTCAGAAGAAAGGCTTGGCCGCCGGGACAGGCGGGGGCGTTCAATGCACAAGCACACCCGTGCCATGGCGTGGGACTGGGAGGCGCCGATGCGCAAGGTGCAGCATCCACATCCCGTGGGCAGGCGTCGGGTATCCCGATGTTGGCCGCGGACGACTCCGAGACGGCATCCTCCTCGGCGTCGTCCTCCTCGTCGGCTGGCGGCGACGACTGCGAGCATGTGCATGGGCACATGGAACGCGGCCTCCCCAACGGCGACGTCTACACGGGCCAATGACGCGGCGGCGCGCCGCACGGGGCCGGCAAGTGCCTGTGGACCGACGGGTGCATGTACGAGGGGGAGTGGCGGCACAGCAAGGCCACGGGGCGGGGCAAGTTCTCCTGGCCGTCGGGCGCCACTAAGCCTGGGCGTTCGGGTTACCCGATTTTTTCGGGTCGGGTAATTCGGGTAATTCAAAATTCGGGTAATGAAAATTGCTACCCGATATTACCTCCGAAAAAACACTACCCGCAAATTCGGGTACCCGATAATTCGGGTTCGGGTATTACCCGATATACCCAAATTTATAGAAAACAACAAACTACACTAAATTTCAGTAGCGATCTATACATAATTTCAGCAGCAATTTGTATAGAATTTCAATAGCAATTTGTAGAGAATAATATATTACAGTCAATCATTCAAATAGAGAGAATTATATTCTAATAAAGTGATAAGTTAAATGGTTCAGCTAAAACACATGATAAATACAAAGACAAAAACAAATCTTTGGGTAGTTCGGGTAGTTTGGGTACTGGGAGATATTACCCGAATTACCCAAACTAATTTCGGGTAATCAAAATCGCTATCCGAATTTGGGATCGGGTACCTCGGGTTCGGGTAATTCGGGTCCAGGTTCGGGTAATTCGGGTACGGGTAATGGGTATCGGGTATTTTGCCTAGGCTTAGGCACCACCTACGAGGGCGAGTTCAAGGACGGGTTCATGGACGGCTCCGGCACCTACACCTACTGAGGGTCCTGGTCCATGAACCTCAAGCACGGCAGCGGGAAGAAGAGCTACGCGTCAGCGATGATGGACGTCGTCCCCAACCTCCGCACGAAGCGGATGATGCCACCGCCGCCACCGCTCGTATCTCCTAGGCCCACGCGCGCCCGAGGTTGGCCTTGCCTACAAATCGAGGCTCCCCAGTGTGCCGCGCCGCCTCAGAAATCCTAGCCGCCCATAGCCCTAGTGCTCCCTAGCTCCCGCATGCAGCCGCCGTCCATAGAGATCCCGCCGGCGGCGATCTCCGTAGTGGCCGCATCCACGTCGATGAGAACCGGCCCACGATCTCCGTACCAAGGTGAGGAAGCCTCTAGTATCGCTCTCATCCTCCCTCTCCCTCTCTTCTGTGCGCGGTAGCTCGCCGAAGCCGCCGCCTTTACCTGAGCCGCCCAGCCGCATTGTTCGCCGTCTCTGGCCGCCGTTCGTCGGCGAGATCCACCCAGCAGAGTTTGACGTGTCGAGCTCCGCGCCCCTGTGCCACCCGCATGCCTGGCAGAGCCCCCTAGCGCCTGTGCCACCGTCTTTCGGCGATGCTCCGCCGCGCCTTGCGTTCCACCACCGCGAGCAGAGGAGCTGGCTGCCGCCATCGCCAAGCCGGCCGAGCCGAGCCTGTCTGGCTACCACGGGCGAGCCCCGCGGGGCAGCGTGGCCTGCTAGCGCCACCGTCTGACCGATCGAGGAGCCCCTGGCCGGCTACCCTCTCCCACGCCGAGGCCCCCTTTCCTCTACATGAACGGTGCAACCATGGCCATGGGCAGGAGATGTGGGGCCCACCTGGCAGTGACATGTGTTGCGGGACCCGGCTATCGGAGAGGGAGAGAGAGGAGCAAGACAAGGGTAGCAAGGATATTTCACGTGTCCATGTTGACTAGGCGCCAGCGTGTTGGGCTGGCGTGGCTTACCACATGCGCAAATGTGATAAATTAAGAACTCAAACTTCTCTCATGTGGTAAAGTTGTAAGTGTCATCCTAAGAGTGATAATCGGATGAGCGACAATCTTAATAATGGTAAAAATGTAAAAGCCCCATGAAATGAAAGGAACCCGCTCAGTGCAGGATTCATGCGTTTTCCAACGCGTGGGAAATGACGCCGACTCTTCGTGTCCATGAAACTCTGATACTCTCTTTCTCGATACAGGTAAAATAGTGATTTTTCTGATACGTCGTCTCATTTAATTTCCATAAAACTTTCGTGACATCCCATTTAGACTGACCTAAAGCCTCCTTAAGTTCACCTCGTGTAGTGTATATATGATCGACCTCAAACACCTTATGGACCCCTTATTTCATGCACTCTAGATGCCCTTAGATATTAGTTGAATGTCAAACAAATGGGTAGATTAAACCCATGGACAAGCACCATGACAGTGTGATTAACCCCTAATGATTTCCCTAATTAGTCAGTGGCTCGAGGGCTACACTTGTCGTGTACGCTCGGGCGTACTCTCCGGGCCATTAGCGAATGTCTTGGTGGGCCTCCTAAGGGCCAGTTCGGGAAAAGGCCTTGGCGCCTAGGAAACGACCTGAGAGGCTAAGTCTTTGTATTAGTCACTCGTGCCTCGACTGGGCTAAAGAAGCTCCCGATCCCAGGGCATAACTGCGGAGCAAGTGCCACCATGCACATCCTGGTCTTGGCATCGGCCGGGGTCGACGTCAAGAATATATCTCGGAATCTGTTAGGCACCTGGGACGCCTCGGGTGCAGGCCAGGCATGTTTGGATGAAGCCCTGGGCTAAAATGCCTGGCCTGCAACCTTGCCTCTAGCCTACCTAGAATGTATTTGGTTGGAACTCTGAGATATTTGCCTGGGAAGCACTTGCCTGTGTCACTTGCCTGCCACAAGGTGATAGAAATCGGTCGTCTGGCTTCTCAGTCAATCTGCCTGGACATATAATAAATGTACTAATCTCTTTCCTCTACTCAAGGCTCAAGGCTCGAGGATCAAGAAAGATGTGACGAACTCAATATTTATTTAAACACAGGAACTTGCTAAACCAAAAGATGCCTGCTCTTCCATTCACAGAGGCAAGATATCAGGCTTCAACCAAAAAAAGCTATGGTTGTGTTTAGTTCGGTGAAATTTGGGAATTTGGCTACTGTAGCACTTTCGTTTTTATTTGGCAATTAGTATTCAATCATGGATTAATTATGCTCAAAACGTTTGTCTCGTGATTTCCAACCAAACTGTGCAATTAGTTTTTTTTCGTTTAAATTTAATGTTCCATGCACGTATCATAAGATTCGATGTGATGGCTACTGTAGCACTATTTGAGAAAACTTTTTGGAACTAAATAAGGTCTATGAATTTTTTTTTATGTGAATTACAATGCCTATGAAATTAGAGTATGACTGAACAGATAATTTTGCCGACCGTAAATGGTAGGTCACAGTCAACTGAAATGCCCAGATACAAGCCAAGCATGCCCCGAGAGCCTGACAGCCAGGCAGGGCGTCAGGCTCCGTCAGGGGTCTATTTTCTCCATTCTCCTCTGAGGCCGTGTGCCCGTGTCGGCTAGCGCGGGGTCACACCCGAGGCGTAACCGTCACGACAAGGACTTCCACGCACCGCCCGCATTCTGGACAACTCGAGCTGCACGCCTTCTCTGCTATATGGAACCCGTTAAAGATTATAGTTATTGTACACCATTTAGAAACTTGACAAACTAAATAAACGGAGGTATCTTCTAATCTTTATTAGATGTATAAGAAAGCAACCCGAAGGTACTAGGACATAGCATGACTTGTATGTCAGTAAAGTGAAGAGTAGTAGGAAGCCACGTACGGCGATACCTAAACACTAGCGGAATGAAAAATAATAGGAAGCCCCAATAAAGCAGCTAGCGCAGTTCTGTCAGTCCTAAACACAGCATTGTTTCTCCGTTTCCAAATATGCCAGCAGCACAATAGCAGGAAGGTTGTGAAGTATTTTGCCGGTTCGTGGCCTATGAAGGACTTTTTGATCCAGCTATTGGCTTACAGTAGAAATTTAAGAGATTTTTAGTCTGAGCAGGACTACAAGACTATCCGAGTGTATCACACATAAGACAAGGAAGAATAGATAGTTGTAGTAAACATGGTTATTGTGATATAAACTAGTTGCTTTGATTTCACATAAAAACTGTGCTAATTGTCCGTGTTTCATGAACACTCATGTAACAGTGACGATTGGCTACAAACAAAATATTGCAAACATCATGTTAAAAATAAAATATTGCAAACTTGAATTATCACGATATTATTTTTTGTTCCTGTTGTAACGCACATGCATAAATTCAATAACACTAAGATTCAGTAAGTCAAAAATATGGCTCAGCTACTGAGATGTCAAAATAGTGATGTTATTGTACTGATTGTAGTGATATGCAACTTGATTTATTATCACTTTATGACTGTAGTGATATACTGATATGCAACGCAAGGGACAAACTCATAAAATTAGCAAGACAGGCTAAGATGGCTTTGCAAAACTTCAATTGAGGTGTTTTCACTCCAATACCTGCACTCCTTTTTTTTCTCCTTAAAAAAAAGTGACATGAGCTTGGTCAAACGCAAACAAATCTGCGTCTCAACAATGAACCTCAAGAAGCACAAACCACGTTCCAAAATCCGAGCCCAAACCCAACACAACTCCGTGTCTGGCCCCGACGGTTGAGCCCAAATACTTATGACCCACTACTAAGCCCATGGTCCAACGCCATCTCCTCCTCCGCTCCGACGCGCCCGACCCACCACCACATCCCACATGGCTGCGCTCGCCGACGTCGACTCCTCGCCACCTCCGCCGTGCAAGTCATCCAAAGGCAAGGCGAAGATGGACGACGAGGCGGAGGCGGAGGGCGCGGAGAAGATGTGCGGTATCTGCTACGTCGACGGCCGGCGGGCCATCCGCGGCGAGCTGGACTGCTGCGCCCATTTCTTTTGCTTCGTCTGCATCATGGCCTGGTCCCGCGTCGAGTCCCGCTGCCCCTTCTGCAAGGCCCGCTTCCGCACCATCCGCCGCCCGCCCGTCGCCGGCCGGTTCCCCGACGAGCGAATCGTCTCCGTCCCCGAGCGCAACCAGGTATGCAGCTTGGTACCCTTAAACTAATCTAATCTAATCCCCGGACCTATCGGATCTCCGTAGCTGCGCCTGTGTAGTAGAAATCCTCGTGTCCATGACTGCGAATTCCAGCAAATTTGCCATTGATTACTCCGTACTGTATGGTATTCCGCTGCCCTGCAAATATGTCATGTCAGGACGCCATGAATTCTCCGCCGGACAATACTGACGTGCTGTGTTGGCTGCGCAGGTATACAATCCTCAGGGCAACGGGAGCAGCACAGTGGGCGGAGACCCTTACGTGAACACCATATGCACCGTTTGCAGCAGCTCCAGCGACGACGAGCTCCTGCTACTCTGCGAGCTCTGCGACTCAGCTGCGCACACTTACTGCGTAGGGCTGGGGACAACCGTGCCGGAGGGGGACTGGTTCTGCAAGGACTGCGGGACGATCAGAGATGATCAGTTGAGATGGCAGGCTGAGAATCAGGGTGAATTTGAGATCGGCGTCGATGTTCCGGATGCTGAGCCAGTTCCAGACCCCTTGGTTTCTGGTGTTGTGGATGAGGAGCATGATCTGGAAAGGACAGATGCGTGGAGTGGTGGCGGCTCGATGGGTGACCCAGTTCCTTCCATTTATGACATTGTGGATGATGATTTTGCTGCCATTGCTGGGATCTCTAGGAGGAGGGTTCCTGAGGATATTCGACCCCAGGGTACTTCAGCTGGATCTCAGTGTCCCAGATCGACCCAGGGACGAGACAATGGTCTTGCAGCCTATCATGCTCGCATTCGCCTTGAAGTTGAGAGAGCTAGAACATTGCGCAATTCTCGCAATCTTGATAAGCGCATAAGGGAGCTGCGGGAGAACTGGGCTGCTCTGCGTGATGGTTCTGTGGGGTTTGCTCCGCATATGCCTGGCAGAAGAAAGAAGGATATGGCTGGTTCTGCTTCTGTTGCTACTGAGCATCAGCGTTATGCAGAGCCTGTAACTCCCAGTTCTCGAAATGGCGCCGCTGCAGCTTCTGTTCCGCTGCGAACACCCTTATCTGAGGAAACTAGCACCTCACTGGGCCATAGTAAAAAAGTCTTGCACAAGGACACTCGTGATGCCCGTAAGGCATGGAAAAGGTTGGAGATGGCAAAATCATCTGGTGGGAGGAAGATATCTAACACACCTGCCTCCCTTAACTGCAGTCCCATATTTTCCATGGGGAACAGATCGACTTCTTACAGTCCAATTGATACAATTGTGGGACACAAGAACGTGAATCTGCCTAATAAGTCTTGTGAGCAAAATTATTCAATCTGTGGTCATGGTACAAAAGTGGAACATACACCACCTGCGGATAACTCTAGAGGATGCCATAGCTTGCCTGAGAACAGTCGTGCCTCGGTTCATGAGAGGATGGTTTCTTTTCAGAATCGAATAAATCAGGTAAGCCTTAATGACAAAGTTGCCTCATCAACCCACAATCGGCATGTTGATCAATCATTAGTATCTTCCTGTAGCACACACAGATCAGAAAAACTCAAATCAGACATGCTGCATCCACAAAAGTACAGTTCATCATCTGGCCAGTCAGCTGTGACTTCATCCTTACAGTTAGGACCTAGTGTTGGATCTGGGAGCCAATCCACTATGATGGCAAACCCTGAGGAATCTTCAGCTGTTTGTGTTGAAGGTAGTGCTGCAACCATTGAAGTTAGGAAAAGTTCTAGTCCAGACCGGCATGAGCGCAAGAGAAAACACAGTTCAGAAAGATGCCATGATCAAGGATCCAAAAGGTCCAGGTCAACCTGTAAAATTGCAAAAAGTGAGATTTCTTCTTTGGCCATTCGTGAGTTGAAACTACTCAAGATAGACAAAACACATGGTAAGAAATTCCTTTACAATTCTTATGTTCACTAACATAACATCTGTTTTGCTCACATTTTTTATTTCATAAACCACTGTTTGGTATGCAGGTTCTGACAGATTCAAGGAAGTTGCTCGGGCAGCAACACATTCCATCTTGGCTGCCTGCAGATTTGAGCATTCGCCATCACAATCCCTTGCACTCTCAAGACCTGTCTGCAAGCACAGCCCCAAAGTCAAACAACTGAACTCGTCAGCAATTAGTGATTTTTGCAGAGAATGCTTGCGTAACTTTGTTAAAGAAGCCATCAGTTTGGCGTTGTCTGGCAGGCCGATGGATCAAACTGGTACCTCCTGTTAGATTGTACATTGTAGACAAGTTTGGGATTCTTTCTTGTCAGGTCATTGTGAATACCTCAAAGCACAAACTAGGGACAAGTTGTACATTTTATGGCATGTTAATGCTGTTCTGCAGTGTAGTTGCTAGGTCTAATCAGTACTGTAACAACTAAAAAAATATTCTCTTTAATATGCCATGACCATGGTTGCAGTACTGGAACCGAACATTTCCCGGCTACTGAGGTGTGGTTTGTGCACCTGAGCACAGAATCGGTCTCACATCATAGCATGGTTGGGTTGTAAATGTTGGCTATTAGTGGGTGGATATAAGTCTCCCGAAGGAAAAAAAAAACTCGATGAAATTTGCATAATTGCTGATTTCAACTGTCTTGAACTCTTGATGCTGTCTTTTGATGGTTAAACTGAAGCTTTCCACTGCTGAGGAAAGCAGACAGCTATTGTAGAGATATTGTAGCCTGTCTGAATCCAAGCATTACCTAAAATGTTTAAACAAGTTGTTGCCCAACTTGTTATGTTTATCTATTTTTCATGAATCGTTTATTATGTAAGAGTAAGAAACAATTGTGTTATAACAAATGTTGTAAATAGCGGGAATTTAGTGGGTTTTATAGAAAATCATTAACTAATTATGCACGAAAACATTTAACTAAGAAAATTTTCATGAACATAAATACTAAAATACATGTACACATGCTCTAGGAGAACATGTCTCCACATCAATTACTTAAAAAATCACTGAATCAGTTAGTATATACTCACGGCTATGATCAACATTCAATATTCATTCAACACGATCAACATTCAATATTCATTCAACACTCAATATTCAATAGTTTAGCAATTATTTAATGGTTTATTAAAAAGAACATGATAGATAGGCATGGATTATACTCTAGAGTAAGGAGTGAACATTTGTCTTGGTGACGAGTAGTGATGCTAAATTTTTCGCTGCTAAGGCAAATAGCGGTGTTTAACGAAATTAAAGCGGCAATAGCAGAACAACTGATAATATCGAAACGTTAGACCCTTGAAAAAGCTATAGTGGTGCTACATCGGGCTATTATAAGTATTGTCCATACCAAAAAGAATGTTTTCTAGTTTTGTCATAAGCTAAACCATCTTAAATTTGACCAAGTTATATAAAAAAAAGTACCAATATTTATAGCACTAAATAAGTATTATTAAATTTATCATGAAATATATTCTCATAGTATACCTATTTAATGTCATAAATGTTAATATTTTTTTCTATACTTTGTTAAATTTAAGACAGTTTAATTTAGAATAAAGCTAGAATGATACTTTTTTTTGAACGTGTGGAATAGAGAAGATGATGATTTCTGTCATCAGCTACCAACTCAATGAAGGTCAATGACTTATGTCAGCAGAAATGATACAGAATAGCATATGTTGCACAATATATACTGACTTTTGAACAGCACTAAGCAAAGTGTGTAACCAACACATGAAATTATACTAGGAATGGTAGTTGAGCCCACAGGTGCCACACCCATCGGGGTGCGGCTCCGTGAGCCAAGCCGACTTTAGTATATTAAGTTTGCAAGGACTAGTTTGTATTTGGAAGCAATATATACTTGCTCTCTTGGTCATTGCGGGCTCTCTTGGACACTTGGGAAGCCTCGTACACTTACTAAGCATAAGTTAAGTTGAGCATCCAATCTCATTGACTTGCTCGGGTTTGCATCTTTGGAGATTCTAGTGCTAAGCTTTGAAAAATTGATCAAGTGGCACTTTGCTAAATTTGCAAGCAGGTTTGCTTGTTACTCTTGGAGGTTGACGCCTCCTAGGTGGTATGGAGCTTGTAAACTCCATTGAAGCACTACGATGAAGATTGTATAGGTGCTACGGAGATGACTTATTATGAAGGGCTCTTGTGCTCATCCCCGGCTCGCCAAAGAAGAAGGTGAAGAGCAACTCTAGTGGATAGGAAGGTAACAATTAGTTCTTTGGTTCTATCCGGTTCAAAGATCAAAAGCTCAAAGTACCAAGACAATCTTGTAGAGACAAAAGCTTGATAGAGGTGAGGTGAATATTGAGCTCACCTCAACATGGATTAGCGGTGACCGGCAAGTCATTGCAACAACAACAAAGCCTTTAAGTCCCAAACAAGTTGGGACCGGCAAGTCATTTATTCCACATGATAAATTCTTATGTCTTCATTGATGAGCTCACATTCAATTCATTCTTACTTTGTCTTGTTTACATTTCCTAGAATTGAACCACATGTCATCCTATCTTTGACGTTAAAAAATCAGACGTCTAAGATTGCTGTTTTGGTCGGTTTATTTCTATAGAGTGGGATGCCCTAAAGACATTCGTGTCAAAGGTTCCTAAAATACTGGTGCATATCGTATAGCTTCCTAAAAGCTTCAGGTAAACTACGGCGGCCGGCGGCAGAAGGGAGAAGAAAAGATGAAGCAAATACGACGCCTGAAAACGCCAGATTGTAGCAGAAAACGTTGTGGCCAGTTGCCAAATAGCGGGCGGTACGCTCAACGCTATGAGTGACGAACGCCGTCCGTCCGGATGGATGGCCACTGCACACAGAAATATAATGTAGGAGTATTTAACAGCTGCCAAATGCCAAATCAGCAGATCCAAAGTCCATACTTTGGCGGTACTAGCACCATGCCACCGTGTACCATTTAGGGTGCTTGGATTTAGTGACTAAAATTTAGGAGGTGTGTCGAGAGGATGTTCTATAGCGTGTTCGGATACTAATAAAAACATAAATTACATAATCCGTCAGTACTTCACGAGACGAATTTTTTAAGCCTAATCAATCCGTCGTAAGCACATATTTACTATAGCACCACATTGTCAAATCATAGATTAATTAGACTTAAAAGATTCGTCTCGCAAATTAGTCGTAAACTATGCAATTAGTTTCGTAATCAGTCTATATTTAATATTTCATACGTGTGTCCAAATATTTGATGGGACGACGACTAAAATTTAAGAGGGCAACTAAACACCGTCTTAACAGCGGATGAGGCGCCACTGCACTGCACACTAGCACCGCCTGTTTGGTGTGGTCTAATTAACACTCTAACCGCGTGCCTTTACTGCCGAGGGGTATGGAATACAGTACTTACACAAATACTCCAGTACATTTGCGTACTGGACTAGGTAGCGATTATAATGACGGGTACTAGTACAGCTGTAGAAGCATCAAACACCAAATGGAATTGTTGTAAACAAATAGACTGTTTGTTTATTGGTTTCAGGCAGGGTTTATCAGCCAGCTAATAGTCTTTTTTTTTTCAATACAAACCAGCACCAGCCGGACTTATCAGCTCAGAAACCAACCAACAAACAGGCCAAAAAAGAAAACACCAAATGGAAGGCATATATAATATATAAAAAATGCAGGCATGGAGCTCACTGAATTAAAAAAAAACGGGTACATAATTGGCTAGTGGAACAAACACACTGAAACAAATTAATGGACGGGGCAGAAAGAAAATGAAAAGAAAACGAGGAACATCCAAGTTAGTCAGCGCACTATGAAAATTTTGCTTACCGTACCAAGATTGCACACATTTGAACCTTACATACACATCTTATGTCTGTTCAGACATAAATTTTATAGAAATCAGTTTAATTCTACGGAAAAAATGCATGCATGCACGAATAGGGTAAAATTCTCTGCGGTTTAAACAAGCCAAATAGTGTACTGTAAGTGAACAACTCTTTTTCAATCCATTTTTTCTTTTACAAAGGCGACATGGCTGTGCTTTTTCATTTGGGAGGGGGGCCAGGCACAGCCGCGCACCGCACAGCGACAGCATGATCACGAGGGGCACGAGCACGACTCATGTGCACATACATGGCAATTGACAGGGTCGCGTCTCAACAACACGGTCACCCAGTCTCACAATCAGGACCCATCCATGAGCCTTCGTCAGAATCTAAACAAAGCCAGGAAAGATACAGACAGACGCCAAGGAGGAACAGAGAGAGAGAGGTCGACAGAAATCAATTTTCCCTTTTCCCGGTCTCGCGAGCAAGCCTCGCCATGGATATCTGCACCAGTTGCTTTCGAGCCAGATATTAGAGAGAGGTGCGTGCTTGCGTCGCGGGGAGAGCGGGTTGGACTGCGTCTACTCCCAAAACAGAAACGGAAGACGCCTCTTTTTCCACGCGCCAGTCCGCTCTGAACCGGTGAACCCATTCCTCCTCCTCTTCCTACTCCGCCACGAATAGGAGGCTCAATCAATCTCGTCCTGCTCTCCTCTTCGATCCGTCGTCGTCAGTTCCTGAGATCAGCGTCGACGAGCAGGATTTTCCGAGGTACGGTACGGCACACACTTTGCTGCCAAGCTTCTCTTTTTGAGGCGCAATTCCGCAGTTTTACCGCGGAGCTGCTGTGCAGGATTGCTTCGATCTTGGCGCATGCTGCTACTCAATTCCAGCGCAACATCGCGTCTTACCGCGTGACGCTGCGCAGGGTCGCTCTCTTCACAAGTGTTCCAGCGCAAGGTTGCTGCTTCCTGACGCGTTCTGCTGCTCCCATGGCATGGCAGGAGCAGAAGGCGCCTAGGAGGTTGGTTCCTGCTCCCGGGCGTGACCTCACACGGCATGGTCGTTGCTTCGCCGGGGAGGAGGCGCCGGGAGGCGCACGGCAGCGGGGATGGTCGATAGGAGCAGCAGGGCCGTGCTCATCGGGGTCACCGCCGGCGTCGCGGCCGCGCTGCTCGCGGCGGCGGGTGTGCTCCTGGCCATCTGGCTCTACCGCCGGCGGGCCAGCGTCGCCACCGCACGGACGCGGTCCCTCGAGTCGCCCTCGGCCACGCTGCGGGCCGACGGCGCCGGATGCGCCAGCCTCGACTCCAGCGTCTCCGTCTCCGTGGTCTCCGAGAGCGTCGCCGACTGGGGCCACCCGCCACCGCCCAAACGCGCCGCGTTCTGGGCCTGGAGAGGAGGCGGCGCCGGCCACAACGGCAGGGAGCCGCCGCCGCTGTCCGTCTCCGGGATCCCAAAATACCATTACAAGTACGTTCTACACTTCTATTCCATAGATATCTGGAACACGGAAACTTTTCCTCATCTTATCTTAGTTGAATTGAACTGTTCTGTGTGAGCTGTGAAATTACTGCCTTTAATTGGGTCCATGGCTGTGATTCTGTGGAAAGGTCACTCATATATTCCGATCAGATCATGAGGTGCAGTGTAAATATCATTTTCTGAATTGTTCCATCATGTTGCTGGTGGTTCCTGCTCAGGGATCTGCAGAAGGCTACCAGCAACTTTACCACAATTCTGGGGCAAGGATCGTTCGGTCCTGTGTACAGAGCTGTAATGGCCACCGGTGAAGTGGTAGCTGTAAAGGTGCTCGCGAGTGATTCAAGGCAAGGGGAAAGAGAGTTCCAGACTGAGGTATTGCAATCTTTTTCGGGTGCACCATTTTTCGGTTTTTTTTCTAAGGCAATTTTCAACCCAAAATGTCACATCGAATTTTGCGGCACATGTATAGAGTATTAAATGTAGACAAAAAAAACAAAACTAATTGCACAGTTAGGTGAGAAATCACGAGATGAAACTTTCAAACCTAATTAGTCCATAATTAGATACTAATTATCAAATACAAACGAAAGTGCTACAGTAGCCAAACAGTAGCCAAACCCAAAAAATTTTGGGAACTAAACGCGCCCTAAGCAATTTATCTGTATTGGTTGATGTGATGGATTTGCTAGGACACCTGCACTTTATTCAGCGAATCCTATATATTATTTGTACCTTAGGGAACAACTATTCCTGGAAATTATAGGTTATTTGTACCTTAGGAAACAACTATTCCTGGAAATTACTCCGTCTGCCTAAAAAATGCAATTCTAGAACATAGTATGTTAAACTATGTTAAGTTTGACTAAATTTAAATAAAAAGTTACTAATATTTATCGTACTAAGTAGGTATCATTAGATTGATCACGAAATATATTTTCATAATATACTTATTTGGCGTCTTAAACATTAATATTTCGAGCCATATATTTTATTAAACTCTAGGGGCCATAACCGAGAATGCATCTAGAATTGCACTCTTTTTGGGACGGAGGTAGTAGCCCGTATGATCCTGTCTGCATATTGCTGCCACTGCACTCTTAAAAATGGCTTATTCGGCTTCTTTTTTCAGCCGGAACAGTGTTTTTCTCTCACAACAATTCAGCCGGAACAGTGTTTTTCAGCCAGTTTCAGCCAAGTTTCAGACCAGCGAACGGGGCCACTAGTATGGTGCAAAATGGCAGATGAGAAATGAGCACATTCATGTTAGTTAAAAAAGAAGAAGAAATGAGCACATTCACCAAAAAAAATTAAGTTTTGCGAGTCTAGAGAGAAGCAGAAATACAACAAGACGGGTATCCTGGTGTTTGTTTTGACTGTTACTTTTTTTTTTCTTAGACACAAAGTAATTATGTTCTTGAATGATGGTCTAGCAAAAAAAGAGTTATTCAATGATGGGGCACACTTTGCCTGGAAAAAGTATGAAACATCCAAAGGAAAAAGAAAGGATTAAAAAAAATGCTGTGGGTAAAGTATGCTCAACCTGCAATACCTATGTGAAGTAGTTTGCTATGGACATTTGACTCTAATAAACTGATCAAAGTGCAATCATGGCTACATCTTGTTTGCAGGTAGCATTGCTTAGCAGGCTGCATCATAGGAATCTTGTTAATTTGGTTGGGTATTGTGTGGAAAAAGGGCAGCGCATTCTGATTTATGAGTACATGAGCAATGGGAGTTTGGCAAGACTTTTATATGGTACGGGAGACAATTTCTCTATTTTCCTGAGGTGAAGCACAGAACAAAGGAACATGATGAAATGATTTGCATATTAGTTATACACAGAGCACATAGTGTGTCAGTGCACTTCAAAGGTTCTAAACAAATTGTTTCATCATTTGGAAGGCATGCCCTTAATTACTTTCGTATCATGTCATATCAGGTGACAATAAACGGAGTTTGAGCTGGCAAGAAAGGCTGCAAATTGCTCATGATATCTCTCATGGAATTGAGTATCTGCATGAAGGGGTACGCTAACAGTTGATAATTATTAGGGTGTGTATTCTGCAAATAATGGGAATTGATGAAAGCTATGGTTATGTTTCATGAGTGCAGGCTGTTCCACCTGTTATTCACAGGGATCTAAAGTCTGATAATATACTTTTGGACCATTCGATGAGGGCCAAGGTTAGACATGACATACTTCATATTGATCATTGTAACTGCTCCATATGTACTTTTTAGGTATTATCGTGCAGCTGTCTGTTGTTTCAACTAAACCAATACTAGCTCATGATGAGTGTAAAGTTCATTGATCAACTCAGTCTGGATATATGCAACTAAAAGCAGGATTTTGTTGATGAGACAAAATACTTAGCCTGAAACTAATCTACTAGTACATTGTAATCCATCTTTTTTCTTGGTGGGTGCAGGTTGCAGACTTTGGTCTATCAAAGGAGGAAGTGTATGATGGAAGTAAGTCTGGCCTCAAGGGCACCTATGGATATATGGATCCTGATTACATGTCCACAAATAAGTTAACAAAGAAGAGTGATGTGTACAGTTTCGGCATAATACTTTTTGAACTGATAACAGCCATAAATCCGCAACAAGGTCTAATGGAGTACATTAATCTGGTAAGTTATTTTAACTTTACTGGAACTCCATACAGAATTAGAAGAAAAAAAAAGCCCTTTTCCCACTTATTCAATAGGCATTATTACTCAATGCTAGCAGGTTGGTCACTTATTGTATATTTGAGTACATGTTTTGCTTGTTCACAAGTTAGAGCTCCACTTTTGGGTCATGCACATCAGACCAGTGCCCTAGCTGAGACATTAGTCTCACATGAGCTCTGTACTGGAGCACACGCACGAGCTATGCACACTACTACAGTCCAATTAGCGCTCTACTGCACTGTGAAGCATGATGTTAGGTCACAACCTTGTTACTATCATATTGCTGTAAGATAAAGATGCCTCATAAAACCAGTCTGTGAGCAAAAGTGTCATCGGTAGTGTTGTGGAGTACTTATACTATGCATGACTCCTTTCAGGCAGCAATTGGAGGGGAGGGAAGGGTTGATTGGGAGGAGATACTGGATAAGGACCTCCTAGTAGGGAACATCCCTGAAGAGGTCCGGATGCTTGCTGATGTTGCCTACCGATGCCTTAACAAGAGTCCAAGGAAGCGCCCCTGGATATCAGAGGTCACGCAGGCCATCTCAAGGCTCAGGCAGCGCCAGCTGACAAAGTATGATGCGCTAACTCTGCCAAGGAGTGAGACCAGGACCGTCCTTAGGAGGATAGAGTACCAGCATGTGGAGCTTAGTGACCTCACCAGCATGAAAGAACTTACGCCGATAAGGGTATCATGAACTTATGAGCTTGTTCTAGTATGCATGTTGCTGAGTTAGATTTTAACTTGATAAGAAAAAACGTATCAAAATGTAAAGGGTTTAATTTGGTTCGACCTTGTTGTAGCTGTTTGATGAAAGCATCAGGTAGTTACTAGATCGTTAAAGATGTCTTGGCTGCCATGAGAGGTCTCGTTACCAAGAATTCTGTATTGACCTGAGGTTTGAAATCGTTGTAAAAAATCAACAGTAGTTGTAGTATTTGACAAGACAATGGCATCCACCATGGATAGATTACAGATTTACAGGAAATCAAAAAAGAGCGTACCCGACCTCTCGCTCTGTGCGGGGTCTGGGGAAGAGTGTTAGTGGCAAGCTTTACCCTCGCCTGTGCAATGCGATGAGACCATGACTCGAACCCCAAACCTTTCGGTCACAGACGGTAAGACTCCACCGCTTGAAATCAACCAGGAAAAAAATGTTTATAAAACACTGTAGTTCATGTGTTTCAAAAAAAAAACACCGAAAGAACTGGATGCTTTAAACCACTGAAAGAATCTTCTGTCAATTTCGTTACCATTCCATCAGTCACGGTTATTCTTGGACTGTTCTTTCTTACATTTCCAGTCAGTGGCGCGATAGCAAATGTACCTCGGAATACTACGGCTTTGTCTAGGCCCTATTTAGATTCCACCCAAAATCCAAAAATTTTTAAGATTTGTGATAGAACCGACCAATTATACAAAATTAAGTAAGAAAATCATCCACCAGAGCAGACGATTGAGCAAACTTAAGCCCGTATAACCCGGTAGTCCGTGAAATCACGAAGGATTTCAAACCAACTTGTGTCCCAGCCATGATCGTAATAAATTTAGCGGTCACCATCACACATTACATAAAAGTTCGAAATCTCAAATACATCAGAGTTTCAACATAGTTATTACAAACCAGTTCGAATTAAAGTAGCGGAAGTCATTTGTTCAAACCACACACAGAGTTTAAATAGAGTGCCAGCGAATGATCATCTCCAACAAAAGCATCAGGTGAGACGTAAGGAATGACCATGCCCATGGTCCTAAGCATCACCCATCGCAGGATAAAGGCAGTTGATACAGTAGCCGTAATACATCTGCCCATCTGCAACAAGTGGGAATAAAACCCTGAGTACGAGAAGGTACTCAGCCAGACTTACCCGACATAACCGAAAATAAATGACACCAAGGATTATGAAGGGCTTTATAGTAGGGTAGCTGACTCATTTGCAAAAAGAAGCATTTTTAGCACTTCAAGAACCTTTCTAAAAGCATTATTGTCAAGTTAATTATTATTAACCTGTCAACTAAATTTGCACCTATACTAGAGTAAATATGTGATTAAGCAGATAATGATAACCAATGATCATTAAACAACTTCCATACTGTCATATTCATTATAACTGTCCAGGTGTTCCATAACATTTACTACGATGAAGTAACTCAAGTCAAGTGCTCACTATCCAGGAGCGATGGCGATTCGAATCGATTCCTAACCAGCTGGTGATTTGTTCCTTACACAAACCTCACTCACCTGCTAAAGTGAGATATTGATCACCGAGTCAACTTTCCAGGAATCTCGAGTTTGCCAGGAACCACATGTACCCGGGGGCCGACCGACTGCACTTTGGTCTTATCATCCCGCCCCCGTGTCCTACCACACCTGCTCCGGTACAGTGCGTTGCGGGCAATCTACTCGGCCCAAAAAAATCTCCCAGCTTCGCGGTCGGAAGGTACTTTATTCGGCCAGCTAAATGTAAGGCATGCATTCAACATGACTCGAGGCCCAACAACGGTCGGTCCTTAATCGACACAGACGGAAAGCACTACAGTCCAAAACTCTGCAAGTCTCCGTCCGGTCTCAACTTCATTTAACACTTAGTTATACCATGACTTCATAGTCATCCAAGCAGATCCAGGTAACCACCTATAGCTCGCAGGTGACAGGAAATCACCTGACTTCTACCGGTCTAAGCCAGCTAAGCATTGACTCGACTGCGGATACCAGGGTAACAAGGATATAGTATAACAAAGGTAAGCAAGGTATAATGCAGCAACGGTTGCAAACAACTCCTGAACGTAATGCATCAATTTAAAGTAAGGTATTTAATTAAATAATCGCAAACCGGGAGAAAAATGCTCCGGGGCTTGCCTCTCTCGAAGGAGCTCGGACGGTGATCGGGGCACTCCGGAAGTTCCTCAACGTCCTCCTCGTCGGCTTCTGGCACTTCCTGCTGCTGCACCTCGAGCTGCTCCTCTGGCTCCTCGGGTATGACGACTGGGTTCTCGGTTTGCGATCCTGTATGATGCAATGCGCGTAAGTGATTATGCAAATGGTGCATCGAAGGAGATGAATGCCATGGGTATGTTGAAATACAAGGTAGTCAACATCATCCAAGAAACTATACTATAAGCACATGTCATCTACTGTATTCTCTTCTACTACTAATATGTTAAGTCAACATATTTTATTAAATACTTCAAAGATACACCAAAGCTTTACTAATTTCTTAATCACACTTAAAGCAACATTTACTTAAACCCTAATTAATAATAGGTTTGAATAGCAACATATATTTTTGATGCTCCTAAAAATCTAAGAAAATTACAGTAGCATAATACTACCCTAAACAGACTACCATAAAAATTTCATGACATTTGGATAAGTAAACTATCCTACACAAAAATGACAAGCTATAGCATAAAAATGAGCATGAAATTACTTTGTACTATGAAAAGTGTCAAACAACAGAATTAATATTTTTCCTAGGTTCTTCATAGCCTATAATGACTGTACTAAAATTACCACATGCATGTTTTATACAAAGTTTGCTCTCTAGCAAAAATAACAAAAATCAGCCATTAAAGGCACTTGAACTACACCTCAAAATTTTCCCACAGCACATGCATGAAACATATTTTTCCTAGGAAGTACATGACCTAAGAAGATTAACGAACTTGAAATCATATTTTTCTGCAGACTATAGATTTTTTCTACATATTTTTCAAGTTATCAGCAATATCCATAATTAAATAAAATCCTACACAAAAGTATCCCAAAAATGACATGCAATAATTTTCCCAAGTAGATCTAATGATAAGGAACCTAGCAAAATTTGTTTCAACAAATTTGGAGCAAGTTTGATCACCCAAACAATTTTCAAACCATTTTAGATTTCAGATAATAAAGAATAAAAGGGAAATCCAATCACTTAAACAGTACTGGGCCGGCCCGAAAAGATCCGATGGCCCACGACACAGCACAGCCCAAGCCTGGCTCCCTCTTCGGCTCAGCGACTGACGCGCGGGACCCCCATGTCATAGACACAGAACAGGGGACGGAGGGAGACGACGGCGCGGCAGCCGCGAAATTCGCCGACGACGAGCTCCCCCGGTGAACCCGACGGCACCGGCGTGCTCACCTCGGTCTCCCGCACCCATAGCACCCCTAAAGCTAGACTCTAATGGACTCCCTGGATACCGGCCATGGCCCACGGCGGCTCGGCCATGGCGCACGGTGGTGCTCTGGCGAACCCCGACGGTTGGTGGCCATACAAGGCGCGCGCAAGCACAGGGTAAACAAGGCAGACCTTCCTATGCTACGGCTAGTGGCTACGGTGAAGCGGTCAGGCGGGACCACGTGCGATCACCGACGGCGACCATGGTGGCCATGCCGCGGTGGTGCACGGTGGCAATGTCGCTCACCTACAGCTTGGCTGGCTCCGTGAAAGCGCTGACGAGGTCCGAGAGGCGATGGCGGAGCTGCGGGTTGAATGGTGGTGGCTGTGGCGCCGCGGCGAGCTCGAGCGAGCTCGGCGGAGCTGATGGCGTCGGCGGTGCGCTGCGGCTACGAATGGGGAAGGCAAGGAGGGGTGAAAGGGGGCAGAGCGCGTGCGGAGAGCAGCAGGGCGCGCTCCTCTTCAAGCCAGCCAGCGCGCTGCGTGGTCAGGGCGAGCCGAGCGCGTGGCGGACACGCGGCGGCCACCACCTGACCTCGGTCGGCCATGGACTGACTGAAACCGGAACACTGTAGCTACGATTCAGCGATCAATGAACTGACTGACAGCGCCATTTGGTGAGGCTCTAACTCCTAATCCGTTGGTCCTTAGCGAAAATAGTAGAAATGAAAGTTATAGCTCTAAGTACCAGCTAGAAATCATGTTACAGGACCAAGACCTAAATCTCACTGGATCACAAGTTATATCGAGCCAAAGTTGAGTACATGAAACTGGAATCTGACTTTTGACTTAGAAATATTCTAAGTGTTGAGTCAGCACCACAAATCCGACTTGTGGGCCCAAATTGAACATGTTGTGCTCATTTTCATGACTTGGCCACAAAATAACTTTTGTTCCTTATAAAATTTGCTACAACTTTGCTTTAGGTTGCTTAGACATGCAAACATTCTAAGTGGTACTTTTTGAACAGTCAAACCAAAAAGTCCTAGGGTCAAAACAAGTCAAACCATGATTTGAAATCTTAATTGGGCAAAATGATCAACATGAACATTGTTCCTAATGACTTTCTAAGCATAGCTAAGATGTTTAACAATATATTTAGCTATACCATAGATTGGTCATACAAAAATCAAGCACTAAAGGTACTGAAATGATGAAAACACTTGAAATGATACTCTTGTTTCATAATCATGTTTCACATGTTTCAAGTGATATATGCTTATGAATGGATGAATGATGCTCATGATCAGGAAATGCAAGTGCAATTAGGTAAGACTAACACCAGGGGTGTTACAGCCCTCCCCCCTTATAAAAATCTCGTCCTGAGATTTGGGTTACGAACCATTTGTTATAAAATTCTTCATAAGCTTTTTGTAGATACTCTCCTGTTTCCCAAGTTGCATCTCCCTCATCATGATGATCCCACTGTATCTTGTATGTTTTCACCACACTATTCCGAGTAGCACGTTCCTTCATGTCTAACACCCGGACTGGCTGCTCACGATACACCAAATCTGATTTGAGTTGAATACCTCGAGGTTCTATTCTTTCCTCTGGAACACGCAAGCATTTCTTGAGATGTGATACATGGAAAACTAGGAAAATGGTACTCATTGTTTCAGGTAACTCTAACTTGTAGGCTACCGGACCTCTTCATTCCAGGATCTTGTATGGTCCTATGAATCTCGCGGCAAGCTTTCTTCGGATTCCAAACCTTTTCTTCTTTATTGGCGTGACTTTCAGGTAAACATAGTCACCAACTTCAAATACAAGGGGTCTCCTTCTTTTGTCTGCATAGCTTTTCTGACGTGATTGGGCAGCTTTCATATTCTGCTGAATAATATGAACTTTCTTCTCGGCTTCTTCTACAAAGTCAATGCCATAATACCTTCTATCACCAGGCTCGACCCAATTCAATGGTGTTCTACATTTTCTGCCATATAAAGCTTCGAATGGGGCCATCTTGATGCTTTCTTGATAACTATTATTATAAGAAAATTCAGCTAACGGTAACCATGACTCCCATGATCCCTTGGAAGACAATACACAGGCTCTCAACATATCCTCCAAAACAGCATTTACTCGTTCAGTCTGACCATCTGTCTGAGGATGATAAGCGGTACTGCGAATCAAACTAGTTCCTAAGCCTTTGTGTAAATGTTCCCAAAAATGAGCCGTGAACTGTGAGCCTCTATCAGACACTATGGTCTTTGGTATTCCATGCAACCTCACAATTTCTGCGATATATCTCTCGGCATATTGAGGTGGTCGATAATCTATTTTGACAGGCAAGAAATGAGCGGTCTTGGTAAGACGATCCACAATTACCCATATCGAATCATGTCCTTTTTGAGTAGTGGGCAAACCCGTGATAAAATCCATACTGATATCGTCCCACTTCCAACTAGGGACTGATAAGGGTTGCAACATACCGGCAGGTTTCATGTGAATGGCTTTCACTCGACAACATGTGTCACATCTGGCAACATATGCTGTAATTTCTTTCTTCATTTTGGTCCACCAATAGCGGGA
This sequence comes from Miscanthus floridulus, assembly GCF_019320115.1. Lineage (NCBI taxonomy): Eukaryota > Viridiplantae > Streptophyta > Magnoliopsida > Poales > Poaceae > Miscanthus > Miscanthus floridulus. Next base: position 56,145,951 of record NC_089598.1, on the reverse strand, counting down.
TCTTAGTCCTTGATACATCTTACTACTTCTGGGATGAATAGATAGCTTAGAAAGGTGAGCTTCATCCATGAGCTTATTCCTAAGCTCTCGATCCTTGGGAACCACAAGACGGTTGTCAAACCACAACACGCCCTGTTCATCCACTTTAAAGTGTGGAGACGGCTCTTCTTTTATTTTCTCTTTGATGTGGAATACCCCCTTGTCAGTTTTCTGGCCTTCTATTATCTTACTCTCCAAAGAGCAACTAATCTGAATACTATGTAACATAGCAGGATGCATTAGATCGAATCCATCTTCAAGTAATGGTTGCACATTCAAGTAATGTGACTTTCTGCTCAAAGCATCTACCACTACATTGGCTTTACCAGGATGATATTGCACATTCAAGTTATAATCCTTGATCAATTCCAACCATCTACGCTGTCTCATGTTTAGCTCTGGTTGGGTAAAGATATACTTAAGACTCTTGTGATCCGTGAAAATATTGCACACATTACCAAGTAGGTAATGTCTCCAAATTTTTAGGGCGTGCACAACTGCAGCAAGTTCCAGATCATGTGTTGGATAGTTGACCTCGTGCTTTCTCAATTGACGTGATGCATAAGCTATGACTCTCCTTTCTTGCATAAGAACACAACCCAATCCAGTCTTCGATGCGTCGCAAAACACATCAAAGGGTTTCTCAATATCTGGTTGTGCTAGAACAGGAGCAGTGGTCAACAGTTTCCGCAAAGTGTGGAAAGCTGCTTCACACTCTTCTGTCCACACAAACTTGTGATCCTTCTGTAGGAGACTCATCATCGGTTTGGCGATCTTTGAGAAATCTGGTATAAAGCGACGGTAATAACCGGCTAGTCCTAGGAAACTTCTAATCTCCGGAACTGTGGTCGGTGCTTTCCAATTCATAACTTCTCGCACCTTACTTGGATCGACCGACACCCCATTCTCTGACAGAATGTGACCAAGGAAAGGAACTTCCTTCAACCAGAATTCGCATTTGCTAAACTTAGCATACAATTGATGATCTCTAAGTCTGGTCAAGACAGTTCTCAGATGCTCTTCATGATCTTTTTCGTTCTCGGAGTACACCAGAATGTCATCGATGAATACTACCACAAACTTATCCAATTCTAGCATGAAAACTGTATTCATCAAAAACATAAAGTATGCGGGAGCATTCGTCAAGCCAAAAGACATGACAAGATACTCATACAACCCGTATCTGGTGGAGAATACAGTTTTCGGTATATCCTGTGGCCTAATCTTAATCTGATGATAACTGGATCTCAAATCTATTTTTGAGAACACCTTGGCCTTGGATAATTGGTCAAACAGAACATCAATATGTGGCAAGGGATATTTATTCTTGATGGTCACAGCATTGAGTGGCCTATAATCTACGCACATTCTCAACGTGCCCTCTTTCTTCTTTTTCACAAACAAAGCGGGACATCCCCATTCAGACTTGCTTGGCCGAATAAACCCCTTTTTTGACAAATCTTCTAATTGCTTCTTCAGCTCAGCTAACTCATCTGGAGGCATCCGATAGGGTCTCCTTGAAATCGGAGCTGTTCCGGGGACTAGCTCAATTCCAAACTCAATCTCCCTATCTGGCGGAAGACCAGGTAGCTCATCCGGGAATACGTCCGGGAATTCACACACTACCAGAATCTGATGAATAGGAATGACTAGCCGTAGCACATGTAACACTTATAAGGTCTGTTCTTCGAGGCAATGGTACTTGGAAAGTACCCTCACCCAGGGGATCCTTAAGGGTAAGTACTCGACTTCCAGTATCTATGACTGCTCCCCAATCCTTCATCCAATTCATCCCTATAATGACATCCAAGACTAACCCAGACATAACTATCAAGTTCACTCGGAACTTCCTGCTACCTAATTCAAGGGTTGCCCCTCGAACCATCTGGTTGGTCAAAACATCAGCCCCTGCTGAACTTATACGGTACCCATAACCCAATTCTGTGCATAGTTGTCCATGTTTCTGTGCAAATGCTTGACTCATAAAAGAATGCGATGATCCAGAATCAAATAGAACAACTGCAGGATTTTCGTTGATAGGAAACTTACCAGCAGTGACGGGCTCTCCCTCTGGAATTTCATCCACTGTTGTACTGTGCACTCTAGCATTATAAGTCTGCTGCTTCTTCTTGGGCGGGTACGGACAAAACCTCGAGAAATGACCGGGTTGATCACAGTTATAGCAGGGTCCTCTTACTGTCCCAGCAGATCCCACAGCTCCCTTGGAACTGCCTTGTACCACAGTTGTGGCTGCTTTGTTGGGCTGTACTGCCATCTTGTACGGCTTTTGAGGTCCACGGAAATTCTGGCTTCTTGGCTGGGGTGGCCGGAATCTAGCGCCAGGTGCCGATGGGCGATATGGAGGATGACCTCCCATAGGTGCTCTAGCTTGAGACGTCCCACCTTCAAAGGCTCTCTTGCGTGTCTTGGCTGCGGTGCTGGCGTTGTTATTCTTCTCCTGCTTCAGACAGTCGCTGATGAAGTCATTGAATCTGACGCGGTTGTTGGTACCAACATGCTTCATCATTTTTGGATTGAGACCCCTCTTAAAACTGGCTATCCTTTTAGCATCTGTGTCAATCATGTCGGGAGCATAGTGACATAAGTTGTTGAAGGCATGCAGATATTGCGTCACGGTTTTGGTGCCCTGGTTCAATGCCAGAAACTCTCCCAACTTCATCTCGGTTAGCCCGGGTGGAATATAGGCTCCACGGAAAGCCTCAGCAAACTCTCTCCAAGAAATCTGAGCATTTGGAGGGAAGGTAGTACGATGGTGCTTCCACCACATTCCCGCCGGTCCTTGCAATTGAAGTGTAGCATACTCTGTTTTTAGAACCTCAGTCATCCTCAACACACGGAATTTATCTTCCATCATGTTGATCCATTCCTCAGCATCGAGTGGCTCTGTTGCTTCCTTGAATACTGGCGGCCTGGTGTCCATGAAATCCTTGAAGCTGCTATATTGGTTCACTCCCATGCCACCACCTTGATTGTTACCACGTTGAACGTTGTTGGCGATGGTTCGTAGAAGATCCTCCATGTTCTTCTGGGATTATTCCGTGTTGCACTGACTCCCTAGCAGCTGTGCGAGGAACATCTCGGGGGTAAACGGGGGAGGAGGTGGCAAATGTGGTTCAAGGGGAGGTTCATTGTTGTTGCCGTGGTTTCCACCACCACCACCACCACCACCGGTCCCCGTACCGTTAGCACCGGGCTCAGCGGCCTCATACGTGGTTCGGCGAGTGTTTGTCATCTGCATATTTCAGCAACAAGTACGATTGAGTGAAGCTGTAATAATTGCGAGTGAAGGGAAAAATTATGCCGTACTGAATTTACTGGAGAGAATAAATTCATACAATAAAACAGAGGCACAACAATCGCATTCCAATTAAAACAACAGCACTTAATCGAATTACTTAAACGGCAAACATCGCATCCATACAATCACATTGCCAGCATACATACACTGAACTTTTTATGCGTTCAGATATCGCATTCGAAAATCAAGTTCCAACCACATGCCAAGTCTCATACGTTCGAAGCAACATACGATAGATTACATGCCAACAAAAGAAAGGTCATCGCGACAAGACCTAGATACTAGCACAAAGCAACTAGCCTACTCCTCAGGGCCATCGTTGGGATCGGAGACGTCACCATCGTCTCCCGGTGATGCTGCAGGCTCATCCTGGTTGTCGTCGTCGATGTCCATGCCAGCGGCGACTGGTGGAGCATATGGGCCAACCCCATTGTAGAGCGCGTGAAACTCCTCGTGCAAGTAGCCATTGTATTCCTCTAGCTCATCGACCCTCTGCAGCAGAAGGTTTCTTGCGTTCCAGGCTTCATTCCTTTCCTGAACCAGCTGTCCAATCATGCGGTCTGCATTGTTGTTGGCTTGAGTCAACGTATGCACTCGCTGCATAGCTCTATCACCTCTCTCAACCGCCTGATCTCTCTGTAAGTTCATATCAGCCAACTGCTCCTGCAAGCTAGCTATTGCACGTGCCTGTCTCTTCTTCTGCTTCTTCCCTTTGAGCTTATCCTCACTACGCAAGCCAGTCAAAGTCCAGTAGGTACTCTCAAGACCCTCATACGCTCTAATGGCGGCGAACATAGCACTCATTGCCTGGTTGTCGCTAGCCTGTCCTTCAGCTGGACCTCTGACCAATGCGCTTCCCTGAGGCTGAACCCAAATGGCATCACGAGGATCATCCCTAGGAAAAGTACCAGCTAGGGCTGCTGCAAGCTCACTGGGAAATCTGCTCATAATGTCCCTGATGACACGAAAGGCTGCTCCCTCTGCACCCTCAGCTGGAGTGCGACCCTCAAACTCCAAATGCCAACCATCCCAATCTGGAGCATCACCGAGAGCAGGAACCGTGATATCCACCACTACAAGTCCATCATCTGCTAACTGGTTCTCATTCCAAGAGTACACCGGCTCTTGACCCTCTGGGTACCCCACATCATGGAGCACTCTCCAAAGCAAAGTTGGCATGCCAAACTCGCTCAAGAAGGTGTCCGTGGTGCGGTGCTCCCTCAGGGCCAACGGACGTCGGGGTGCTCTTCCTCCGGTGGACTTACGGGCGGTCTGCTTCGTGCGGGCCATCTGTAGCAAAAGTTCTCTTATTACCTCGGGGAAACATATTTTTGGTGATATCTCTTTTATCAAAATGAGATAATCAATTTATAAGGGGAGGAATGCATGAGATGAATGAAATGCACAAGTAACATGATGTATGTATGTGCCATATGTTCTCACAAACTTAGGAAATAAATAATTTCTAACGACGAATTCGGTGGCATAACAACGATCTCTCAAATACGTAGCTAATACGTTCTACACGATAGCATTGTTATGTACCTGCAGAAGATTCATTTCAGCCCAATTCCCAATGAATGCATAAAAGCAGTAAAATTTTTATCTACACGCTCTACACGAATCCCCAGATACGTGTACCATGGTAGTAACTACCCGAACCATCGTCCTATTGACGGCATCGCCTCCACAGACGGAAGACCCATACATGAGATACCTTTGTAAAACATGCGTAGAACATGTAATTACTCCAGCATCATATAAGCATTCACCCTAGATCGGCGGTGTATCCGATCATGCTCTCACAACTCACACTTACCGAGGCGTAGAGGCAAATGATCCATTCATTACCACTCAACCAAGTGGCACTCATACAATAGCACGCCGTATGAGCGACGAAAGAGAAATATGATGCAAGAACCCCAGTCAGTACTTAATTAAGCCACCTAAAGTCCTTAACTGGGCATAAAGGATATGATCACTGGCACACTTTATAGTTTTAAAATCACATTTTCCAAATGCCTTTTTGTTTTAAATACACTTGTGAACAGTAACACGCTAAACCATGCTCTGATACCAGCTGTGACAGAACCGACCAATTATACGAAATTAAGTAAGAAAATTATCCACCAGAGCAGACGACTAAGCAAACTTAAGCCCGTATAACCCGGTAGTCCGTGAAATCACGAAGGATTTCAAACCAACTTGTGTCCCAGCCATGATCATAATAAATTTAGCGGTCACCATCACACATTACATAAAAGTTCAAAATCTCAAATACATCAGAGTTTCAACATAGTTATTACAAACCAGTTCGAATTAAAGTAGCGGAAGTCATTTGTTCAAACCACACACACAGAGTTTAAATAGAGTGCCAGCGAATGATCATCTCCAACAAAAGCATCAGGTGAGACGTAAGGCATGACCATGCCCATGGTCCTAAGCATCACCCATCGCAGGATAAAGGCAGTTGATACAGTAGCCGTAATACATCTGTCCATCTGCAACAAGTGGGAATAAAACCCTGAGTACGAGAAGGTACTCAGCCAGACTTACCCGACATAACCGAAAATAAATGACACCAAGGATTATGAAGGGCTTTATAGTAGGGTAGCTGACTCATTTGCAAAAAGAAGCATTTTTAGCATTTCAAGAACCTTTCTAAAAGCATTATTGCCAAGTTAATTATTATTAACCTGTCAACTAGATTTGCACCTATACTAGAGTAAACATATGATTAAGCAGATAATGATAACCAATGATCATTAAACAACTTCTATACTATCATATTCATTATAACTGTCCAGGTGTTCCATAACATTTACTACGATGAAGTAACTCAAGTCAAGTGCTCACTATCCATGAGCGATGGCGATTCGAATCGATTCCTAACCAGCTGGTGATTTGTTCCTTACACAAACCTCACTCACTCGCTAAAGTGAGATATTGATCACCGAGTCAACTTTCCAGGAATCTCGAGTTTGCCAGGAACCACATGTACCCGGGGGCCGACCGACTGCACTTTGGTCTTATCATCCCGCCCCCGTGTCCTACCACACCTGCTCTGGTATAGTGCGTTGCGGGCAATCTACTCGCGCCCGAAAAAATCTCCCAGCTTCACGGTCGGAAGGTACTTTATTCGGCCAGCTAAATGTAAGGCATGCGTTCAACATGACTCGAGGCCCAACAACGGTCGGTCCTTAATCGACACAAACGGAAAGCACTACAGTCCAAAACTCTGCAAGTCTCCATCCGGTCTCAACTTCATTTAACACTTAGTTATACCATGACTTCATAGTCATCCAAGCAGATCCAGGTAACCACCTATAGCTCGCAGGTGACAGGAAATCACCTGATTTCTACCGGTCTAAGCCAGTTAAGCATTGACTCGACTGCGGATACCAGGGTAACAAGGATATAGTATAACAAAGGTAAGCAAGGTATAATGCAGCAACGGTTGCAAACAACTCCTGAACGTAATGCATCAATTTAAAGTAAGGTATTTAATTAAATAATCGTAAACCGGGAGAAAAATGCTCCGGGGCTTGCCTCTCTCGAAGGAGCTCGGACGGTGATCGGGGCACTCCGGAAGTTCCTCAACGTCCTCCTCGTCGGCTTCTGGCACTTCCTGCTGCTGCACCTCGAGCTGCTCCTCTGGCTCCTCGGGTATGACGACTGGGTTCTCGGTTTGCGATCCTGTATGATGCAATACGCGTAAGTGATTATGCAAACGGTGCATCGAAGGAGATGAATGCCATGGGTATGTTGAAATACAAGGTAGTCAACATCATCCAAGAAACTATACTATAAGCACATGTCATCTACTGCATTCTCTTCTACTACTAATATGTTAAGTCAACATATTTTATTAAATACTTCAAAGATACACCAAAGCTTTACTAATTTCTTAATCACACTTAAAGCAACATTTACTTAAACCCTAATTAATAATAGGTTTGAATAGCAACATATATTTCTGATGCTCCTAAAAATCTGAGAAAATTACAGTAGCATAATACTACCCTAAACAGACTACCATAAAAATTTCATGACATTTGGATAAGTAAACTATCCTACACAAAAATGACAAGCTATAGCATAAAAATGAGCATGAAATTACTTTGTACTATGAAAAGTGTCAAACAACAGAATTAATATTTTTCCTAGGTTCTTCATAGCCTATAATGACTGTACTAAAATTACCACATGCATGTTTTATACAAAGTTTGCTCTCTAGCAAAAATAACAAAAATCAGCCATTAAAGGCATTTGAACTACACCTCAAAATTTTCCCACAGCACATGCATGAAACATATTTTTCCTAGGAAGTACATGACCTAAGAAGATTAACGAACTTGAAATCATATTTTTCTGCAGACTATAGATTTTTTCTACATATTTTTCAAGTTATCAGCAATATCCATAATTAAATAAAATCCTACAGAAAAGTATCCCAAAAATGACATGCAATAATTTTCCCAAGTAGATCTGATGATAAGGAACCTAGCAAAATTTGTTTCAACAAATTTGGAGCAAGTTTGATCACCCAAACAATTTTCAAACCATTTTAGATTTTAGATAATAAAGAATAAAAGGGAAATCCAATCACTTAAACAGTACTGGGCCGGCCCGAAAAGATCCGATGGCCCACGACACAGCGCAGCCCAAGCCTGGCTCCCTCTTCGGCTCAGCGACTGACGCGCGGGACCCCCGTGTCATAGACACAGAACAGGGGACGGAGGGAGACGACGGCGCGGCAGCCGCGAAATTCGCCGACGGTGAGCTCCCCCGGTGAACCCGACAACACCGGCGTGCTCACCTCGGTCTCCCGCACCCATAGCACCCCTAAAGCTAGACTCTAATGGACTCCCTGGATACCGGCCATGGCCCACGGCGGCTCGACCATGGCGCACGGTGGTGCTCCGGCGAACCCCGACGGTTGGTGGCCATACAAGGCGCGCGCAAGCATAAGGTAAACAAGGCGGACCTTCCTATGCTACGGCTAGTGGCTATGGTGAAGCGGTTAGGCGGGACCGCGTGCGATCACCGGCGGCGACCATGGTGGCCATGCCGCGGTGGTGCACGGTGGCAATGTCGCTCACCTACAGCTTGGCTGGCTCCATGAAAGCGCTGACGAGGTCCAAGAGGCGATGGTGGAGCTACGGGTTGAATGGTGGTGGCTGTGGCGCCGCGGCGAGCTCGAGCGAGCTCGGCGGAGCTGATGGCGTCGGCGGTGCACTGCGGCTGCGAATGGGGAAGGCAAGGAGGGGTGAAAGGGGGCAGAGCGCGTGCGGAGAGCAGCAGGGCGCGCTCCTCTTCAAGCCAGCCAGCGCGCTGCCTGGTCAGGGCGAGCCGAGCGCGTGGCGGACACGCGGCGGCCACCACCTGACCTCGGTCGGCCATGGACTAACTGAAATCGAAACACTGTAGCTACGATTCAGCGATCAATGAACTGACTGACAGCGCCATTTGGTGAGGCTCTAACTCCTAATCCGTTGGTCCTTAGCGAAAATAGTAGAAATGAAAGTTATAGCTCTAAGTACCAGCTAGAAATCATGTTACAGGACCAAGACCTAAATCTCACTGGATCACAAGTTATATCGAGCCAAAGTTGAGTACATGAAACTGGAATCTGACTTTTGACTTAGAAATATTCTAAGTGTTGAGTCAGCACCACAAATCCGACTTGTGGGCCCAAATTGAACATGTTGTGCTCATTTTCATGACTTGGCCACAAAATAACTTTTGTTCCTTATAAAATTTGCTACAACTTTGCTTTAGGTTGCTTAGACATGCAAACATTCTAAGTGGTACTTTTTGAACAGTCAAACCAAAAAGTCCTAGGGTCAAAACAAGTCAAACCATGATTTGAAATCTTAATTGGGCAAAATGATCAACATGAACATTGTTCCTAATGACTTTCTAAGCATAGCTAAGATGTTTAACAATATATTTAGCTATACCATAGATTGGTCATACAAAAATCAAGCACTAAAGGTACTGAAATGATGAAAACACTTGAAATGATACTCTTGTTTCATAATCATGTTTCACATGTTTCAAGTGATATATGCTTATGAATGGATGAATGATGCTCATGATCAGGAAATGCAAGTGCAATTAGGTAAGACTAACACCAGGGGTGTTACAAGATTCTCCGTCACATCAAATCTTACGGCACATGCATGGAGCATTAAATGTAGGTGTCGGTGTTTCGTACAAGCACCGGCAAGTAAATTTATAGTAATACGTGTTAGGCTCGGATGGTGCGCTAAAGGACACAAAATTTATACTGGTTCGGGCCGAATGTCCCTACGTCCAGTTTGCTGCTGCTCGTGTTATTAGCACCGTGAATGGTCTGTAGTAAGGGGTACAAACGATCGAGAGAGGGACTGATCCCAGGTCTCTGATGGATGGGTTGATAGGAGGTCAAGAGCTTCGTGGCCGCTTGACTGTGTGTATGAGTGCGTGGTCTTCTTTTCGGTCTTTCGAGTCCGTCCCCCTGATAGAGGAAGTGCATCCCCTTTTATAGAGGAAGGGGTGGCTTTTACAAGGGCGAGGGTTTAGGATGTATATTCTACTTAATCTTGTGGCTCACGTCTTCCTAATCCTCCTCCTTTATTCTGGTGAGTGCGAAGGAAGATATGCGCCTACAATACTGTTGATGTCTCTGTAGAATGTCAGGTTGATTACAGAATGCTGCCCTACGCAGGGTGTGGGCTGTAGTACTGTGGTTTTGACTTATTGACCTCTCCCAGCCTTGCTCCGCACGCCTTCTGGTTTCTATGAGTCTTCGTCGGAGGGACGAGGGGTCGGGGTCCGGAGCGACGACGTGGTCAAGGCCTTCTGACTTGGTGGACCCGAGGAGTCGGGAAGTGGGTGCCGCTCCCTGGGGTCCATAGTATGATGATGGAATGTCCGTCGTGCGTGGAGATATTAAGTCCTTTTCTGGAGCGTAGCGGTTATCGTATATCTTCGTCGGGTTGCGTGTCCCAGGGCTGAAGGCGGCGCCTACAACTCTATAGGGCGAGGAGCACGCACCTGTACAACCTTTCGGGCTCTGCGGTGCCCGGAAGGGTCTAAAGCACCTGTCCTGTCATCCCCTGGCAGTACTTTTCCTGCCAGGGCGCAGGGTATGGTCCTTGGAGCTACGGTTGACCCGAACGTCTTGTCTTGCCCTGTACTTATCATCTCGAGGGAATGGGGAGAAGTTGTCAGGGAGGATGAATCCAATCTTTAGGTATGGAGTAGGGTGAGACTCGTTCCTTGCCGTCGGACGAAACGGAGACCAATTCCTATCTCTCGGGTGAGACCGACCTTGCCCCTCCGGGGTCGGGCGAGGCGGAACCTATCCCTCAGCCCTCGGGTGAGACCGAGCCCACCTTCAAGGCGTCGGGCGAGACGGAGTTTATCCCTTGGCCCTCGGGCGAGACCGAGCCTGTTCCAATGGCGTTGGGCGAGACGGAGATTAACCTTGAGCCCTCGGGCGAGGCAGAGTTATCTCCCAAAGGCGTCGGACGAGGTGGAACCAAACTCCTGTTTACCCGAACGAGGGATGAAACGGCGCCCTTATGCATCCAGAAGTTTTTCACGTTCGGCGGTTATTGGTTCCACCTTCTGGGGTATCCCGGTATTAGGTCCCCGACAGTAGGTAAAAAGAATAACTAATTGCACAGTTTGCCCGTAATTGGTGAGACAAATCTTTTAAGCTTAAATAGTCCATAATTGGACAATTTTTGCCAAATACAAACGAAAGTGCTACAGTAGCCAAAAGCCAAAAAATTTCGCATCTAAACAGGGCCTTAGTTTCAAAAAGTTTTCTCAAAAAGTGCTACAGTAGCCATCACATCGAATCTTGCAATACATGCATGGAGCATTAAATGTAGACGAAAAAAACTAATTGCACAGTTTAATTGGAAATCACAAGACGAACATTTTGAGCCTAATTAGTCTATAATTAAATACTAATTGTTAAATAAAAACGAAAATACTACCGTAACCAAATTCCCAAATTTCGTCCGACTAAACAAGCCCTACCGTCCATAAGCTACCGCTGGAATATACTACAGGGTGGCTGTAAGTTTCCCAACAATTTTCTGGACTTCTGTCGCATTTATTCTGGTCGTAGTACATACTAGTATTATGAGAATTGATTTCACACCTAAAGACTGCAAGATAGACTGAGCACATTAAACTGCAGGATGGCTTTAATTTCACAGACGCATGCAGACACTGGATTTTAACCATGGCCATGTGAACAAGAAAACGAATACTCAGTCACAGTAAGGATCGTCCTGTTCGCCTGGTTTTAAAGCAGTATTTTTTTCGGCCAATGAATAATATTTTTCTCCTACAGTAAATCAATCAACAGTACTTTTAGCCATGGCTTATCAGCCAAAGCATAAATTACATGACTTATACTGAACATGCCAATCGCAACACAACAAAATGATTGTAAGTTGACCTTTAGCGTTCATCTGCCACAATGTTTAATTACAACATTAGAAACTTTCTGCTGAATGTTTATTTGAATAAAACTTTTGAATGCATATCATCAGCCTATTCACTTGCTCATATACGATCGTGGATTTCAGCCAACGAACAATATTTTTCTCTCACACCAAACCAGCCGGCAGTAAATAATCCACGATCGTTTATGACAAAACGAACAGGCTGCATGAGCGGAAGAGTTGGGCGGCCAGAAACAGGAAGACATTGCATCCCAACTTCTTTCAAGCAACTCATGTCTAGCAGCCTAGCTAGAAAAGGGGAAGAAAAAGGTAAAAAAAATATTTACAGAGCAAGGTCATCATATCAGCATGGACCTCAGGTTCAGGCACTCAATCACTCAAATCCTGTTGCAAATTGCAATCCTGTGAAGGATGGCTTTATTCGAGAACTGCAGAACTCAACACCTGCATGAAAGCCACAGCCGAACAGGTGCTCACCTCCCTACTCCTGTGCTAACTCAAAACTGGCAAGAAGTGCCAAGCCTCTGCTTTGCCCTTTGCGCTGTGACACTGCACTTGTGGGAGCGGAATGTCTCAGGCAGGAGCTCCTGGAACTTCTCGAGGAACAGGCCCCACGTCTCAGTTTTCATGTCAGCCAGCTTGACGAAGCTCACACTTGTAGGGAGCATATCGTTTGCACTTCCCCAGTTACAAAGTTGAGAGCCACTGTCATTGCTGTTGCTCTTAGAAGTATTCACAGGATCCACAAACTTAGGACCAGCAGACAGTTGACGCTGGGTTTTGTCTGCTAGATTGACATCCTTCAGTGAGGTTGACAGCTTTGAAATGTTAGCAAGCCACTTATTGACAGGCTTAGGGCAAGCTAACTTTCCAGCATCGCTTTCTACCTCCTCAGTATCATCTTCCTCTTCTTCCTCCTCTTCTTCATCGGCTTCATCCAATTTGGACAGTTGGTTTCTGGAGTTTCTTGTCTTAAATTCAAACTGGTGGGCTGATGGTTCTTTTAGCATTTCATGATCTTCGCTGTCAAGTTCAAACTGAGTTAAATCCTCCTCACCAGAGTCATGTTCTGTGGTACTGTCTTCTTGTTCTGCTGCTAGCCTCCTTGCCTCCATGCAGACAAACTCTAGCTCACTTGGCTGATCTTCCATCCCAGTAAATTCTCTGCTCATCATCTCCCCAATCTCTGCAAGGCACAGACCAAATGCTGTGGCTTCTTTTAGAAATATGGTTGAGAGTATTAGTACTCTCAGGCATGCTTCACGGATCATAGGCAACTCCATCCGCAGCATGTCAGCATCTTTCACTGGATCAAGATTTGCAATGTACTCGAGCTCATCCTCGGAGAATGGGACTGATGCCTGAGGCCAGTGGATCCATTCAAAATAAGGATCCTCCAAACACTCTGGAAGGCAGAGACCATGATCAATAGGAATAAGTTCAGTCTGATTCCCAAATTTTCCTGCTCCAGTTTGCTTCCTTACCAGAAGATTTCCAGCATGTCTATCAGTGTTGAAGATCCTGATGTCAAGAATACCAATCCTATGGACAGCAGAAACAGGAAAGCTTGAGGTGCCATGATCACTGGCATCAAAATCATGAGGAATAAACTGCTGAAATGATGCAATCTTGCTAACAGCTTGAGTGCTACCATCAGCAATATTTTTGTTAGCACAGTTGGCGCGCCTTCATTCATATGAAACACAGGATGAGAAATCTTAACAAGTAGCGTCGGAGGGACATTAGCAGAATTATCATGGTCCAGAAGGTAGGCAGCAACCTCTCTGAATCCAGTCTCACCAATTCGAACTGATCTTTTGAGGCCTGGCTGCCCAAGGGATTTCCCTATAAAACCTTTTGGGTTGTTGGGTGCAAAAGGCTCCTCATCATTTGGCTTCACAATTGCCGCATTCTCACCTTTGCTGTTCTTGAAATAGTAGGCACCACCAAGCCCACTTTTGATAGGTACTGGATCCACACCTTTCCTGATTGCCCTAGCAACATCCTTCACGAGCTGCCTTGCTCGAGAACAGCGGCTCGGGCATACTAACAGTTCAATTGGACAACCCTTGTCTTTTTGCTGTTGGAGATCCTTGCCTCTAGGAGACAAGCATGGAGTGGAGGAACTTCGATGCATGAAAGTCTTTGTGAGAAGCAATGGGGAATCATTTCTAATGGTGCTAAGATCATTTTTCAGAACACGATCGCCTAATGTCAGTGACCTCTCATCAGTAGGAAAGTTTAAGGCCACCTGCAGCCTTCTTTTGACCGTGTGTGCATTGTCACCACGATCCAATTGAATAGCCAGGACACAACCAGTGTCAGTTTGGACAAAAACACGTTTCCATCCGCCAACCTTGGTCTCGCTTCTGCTTTTGGTAGGGTACTCGCTGCTAAGAGCTCGGTCCAAGGCTGAGACTGCCATCTGGGTCTGCACCGGGCTCTCCAAGTTGCGAGGCATGGTGGAAACTGAAAGAGGAATTGAGGCCAATGTACTAGAGGAAGTTGCCAGAATCCGGCCTTTCTTGATCCTCTCTTGTTTCCTTCTGCACCCGCCGAATTCAGCAGACGAGTGAGAGAGAGAGATGTCACAGCAGAGATCATCAGGCGACGACAGACATCTTGTACAACTAGCTAGACAGCACCATAAGGTGAAGACAGGCAGATAGCAGCAACCCTCCTACAGCAGGTAGCTGTTACTTATGAGACTGGACAAGCTTGCTTGTTGATTGTTAGATCCTGCAAGAACAGAAAGAATTAGAGGAGGTTATCATCATAATCCACAGAAAGAAGAAACTAACAACTAACAAGACAAGAATGATTCTCCCCATGACATACAATCCACTCTAGCACCATTCCTGTTCTACATGGACCGTGAAACAGAAGATAAGGAAGCTTCCTCGTGATACACTCAAGCAGTCATGCAATCAATAAATCCCAACACTTCACATGGTTAAAGTAAGCATCCACATTTGTTAAGGAAAAGTTGACACACACAAGGAGTGGACTACCACTTTCCATATAATTGTTGACCATTAGGTGGTTTTTTAAATGTACATGTTGAAGCTATAATATGGAAGAAAGATGCATCTTCTGCAGTTGTATCATTTCAGATTCGAGCTGTCCCCTCTTCACTCTTCCACCAAAAGCAGTATAAGCACCTATGTCACCTGATGAGATCCAGGCATGCCACTAACTTCCACACGGCAACCAAAACAAGCAACCTGGAAAACCCACATCTCAGCTCTTGCTGGTAGATGAATGGATCAGCCACCTCATCGCATCTCATCTCAGAAGGGTTAGTCAAAACTGTAAGCAATTGTCAAAGGTGGTCCTTTTACTACAGGAACGAGCTAAATCTGCACTACGGCGGTAGCTCTGCACAGGCACAAACTCTGATCGACAAAAATCCGCTTCTGCTAAAAGCAGATGAAGAAGAAAACGCCTAATGGTATGGCGTCAAGAGGTAGAAGACTAAGCTACCATTGATTCACCATGCTGTGCAATCGGGCATCCAAGTTGAGAGCTTAGTGAATGAAGCAACATAACAAAAGGAAACAATTGTTCTGGAAGCTACTCGAAATGGAGCAGTGCTGCATCTATGTGCAATAAAGCATAGTTATTTCCTGCTAAATATGCCACCTTTTGCTCTCCCGGCTATTAAAAACAAACCAAAAATGGGAAGAAAAATATATAGACTCGGCAGATTTGGTGAAATGAACACCAGCGGAAACGGACAACCCCAGGAAAGTCGAGGAGAAGGAGTCCCCACACGTACCTGATCCAATGCGGAGCCCAGGGATTGGTGGATTGCGCCGTCGGAGTCGCAGATCTGGCACTGCTCCGGCGCCGCCGCTGCCGCACTCCGAGAAGGCAGCACCACCAGTCCCTGTCCGACGGGCGGGCGCCGCGCCACCAACTCTCGGTTGCTGGCACCACGGCCCTACCTCCCGGCGCCCCCACTGGCCGCCTCTGCTTCCCAGCTCCCACCCACGCTTGTTCAATCGTTCCTGGTGTCTGTGCTGTGTGTTCGTGCGCAGGGACAGGGGTGGTGAGCCTCAAGTAGGGGTGGGGTGACCGGGTGAGGAATGGGTTAGACTGGCCCGTACCCTTCGCTGAGAAAGTAAGCCCAAACGGCTGATCTTTTACGAGAAAAAAATAATATTTCAGTCGAAAAAGATAGATTATAAGAGAAGCAAATATGACGATCTTCAACAACAACACCTACAATATAAGACTTATTCAACGTTTGGGTAGCGCTACAGTCAAAGGGTTCAATACCTATTTGACATCATCTCCAACAACAGGACCCGAAAGAGAATCCTTTCTGCAAATGAGTTTCCAGGAGAGAGAATATTCATAATTGGGTTGTGGCCTCTCAAAGAACCTAAAATAGATCTCCCGTATAGGTACTCTGTTGAAGGCTGATTTTGGGTCTCCTGCTACCCATTTTGAGTTTGGGTGTCCATATGAGTCACCTATTAGAGACAGTCTTAGAGAGGGGTTAAGAGAGGTGGGTTAACAAATATCCATGGTTAGAGAGAGAGGTGAGTTTGGCGTGAGGGGATTGGTCAAGGTAACGACCGTCTCTGTTTTCTTCTTTTGCACTTGCGACCATCTAAATTCCCTATAATTTCGTTCAGGTCTCAGCATTTCCCAGTCATGGGAATAAAAAAGTTGGACCATCTAATAACTATCTAAGGAGGGACCGTATATTTGCTTAGAGAACCTTAAGTTGGTTACTATAGTTACATGAAAATTGGTCGAATGTGTAAACATTAGAAATGTTTTCATTGGGTGTTGTTTTGCTTCGCTAATTCAGAGAGTGATGTGGATTCTTAACCACGGTAAGTGATTAGTGGATCGATCAAAGGGTCCATGTGTGAGACTTCGTTGGTTTAGCACTTGAGACACAAAGGGTTTATCCTAGTTTTGGCGTCTAAGCCCTACGTCCAGCAGCGAGTTCTTCATGTTAAAATACTCAAGCGAGTTCTTACACCAAAGGAGAGATGGTAGGAGAGCGCTACTGATCTAGGGGTTTTTTGGGATTCGTCCCCTCTATGGGAGCCTTTGTCCTGCCTTACATTTCGGAGGACGAGAGGAATACAAGGAGCATGGGTTCTAGACGCTCCCTTGGGCAACAAGGGGTGCTAGGGTTTCGCATCCCTTCAGGTCGTTGGACAACGTTAAATTGTCCCTGACACCACCTGTAGGAGTTGGAGCTGACCGTCAAAGCCCAGAGAAAGTCGTTGTGTCTCACCTAGGTTCATCCTCTTCCATGGTGTCCGTCGTACGCCAAAGGGGTGAGCGCTTCCTTAATTAGGAGTGACTAATAGAGGGGCCTGCACGTCCATCTTCTTCCTCAAGCAAAGGCGTGATGTCCCCTTGTCATATTGCGGCACGCCCTGGGCATGACCCCAAATTGGGAGTGGCTGACACTGCCTTGTGGGGGACGAGGAGACAGGGGTCCAACAGGTAGGTGTGGGCGTTTGGTTTTAACTGAATTATCAAGTCGGTTATATGGTCTTATATTATTTTGGTCTTTCAAAACCAGAGACCGAAGTTGTGCCCAATATAACAATGACTAACATTTTGGTCTCTCAATTTTTAGTTCGGTGTCTCGGTTTCAGCCGAAAAGACCGATGCATCACAATTTCATAGGCACACACACCAAGTTTATCACATTTGACATGCACATTCACAGCCAGCACATCAACAAATTGAGGAGTCAGAAGATTGGGTCTCATACAAGCAGTTCCAACAGCTCAGTTTGCCCAGAAACGAAGCTCCTTCTGGTCGTACCTTTCTTCTAGATCAAGCGACCGGGATGCACGAATGGATGGTGGTGGTCGAAGGCTCATGGTCGTCGAAGACTCACTGATTTAGTAATTGTTTTTTTTAACTATAGGAGATGCTCTAATTTACCATTTACTTTGGGCCCATCTAAAATTAGGCCCCAAGCTTGTTTAAGTAAAAAGCTAAACCTGGTTTTTCTTCTGCTTTAAGCGAAGTTGTTTTTGTATGCTGGAGCTTTGCATAACCCAAGGGAAAAAGAGGCACAATGACGACGTGTAAATATGTAGTGTAGTTATTTGTCTTTATTTTAGTACAGCGCGTCATGATCATCTGTCTATCTAAACATTACTTGTAAAAGATACGTACAGTTTCGCTGGACGATGGCTACTTCTCTTCGCCTAACACGAAAGGACATCATGTCATACTCGTGACACTGGGAGGGCGAGAAGCTTCGTTCACACCCCTGCAGCCCTGCTCTATGCTGCCCTTTTTGTGGCTTGGATCGATCGATGGGTAGTGTGTGGCATGGTTTTTTTTGTGTACTCATCATCGTGACAGGCTAGCGGAGCATCCATGCGCAGCAGTAGTGTAGCCAGGGGCGTACGTTAGTGTTGGCTCCCAAGCAAAAACCAGCAGCATGTTCGGCTGTGGCTGAAACGATCGTGGATTATTACCGCTGGTTAGTTTGGTGTGAGAGAAAAATACTGTTCGTTTACGACCAAACGAACAGGCTGCCCTGCACACAGGAAGTCGTGAGGGAACCGTATGTACGAGTACGATACGCCGGCCGGTGTCCCGGCGGCGTTTGAGCACGCATTTGATGCTCCACGTCAAGCGTGTCCAACCCAGGCCGTGCCGGTTTCCTTATCAAGGGATAATAAGAGATAAGGCTCATGATGTGGTCTGGGCTAGCTTCTCCTTTGGTACGTTCACGGCAGCAAATTGCGAGTGCAAACGTGCGTGCATGCAACGCTCAATGGTGTGACACGCACATATACGTACCTTGCGATTTTTTGTTGCAAGTTTGTGACAAAGTTAGCTTCTTTTCTGTTGGTCTGTTTCGTCTTTATTATACTCCTTTCTTGCCGTGGTGAATCATCACTGCATGTTAGCTTCGGTTTTGTTTGTAGTGTCCTTCTTATTACCTTTTTCCGGCTTATATATACACTGTATGGTGCTAGAGCGTGTGCGTATGACGTGTGTAGTTCACTCGATCAGGTCATGAGCAATATGTGTGTTCAGGATGTTTGTCTGCACGCATGCCAAATGGCAGCCAGCACACGTTGGATTGGAAAGCAAAAGCTGGCTGACGGGCATCATATACTTCCTGCACTTTCGCACAGGCTTACGCAAGCAAAGTAATACTAGACAAATAAAGTACCCCTAGTTACCACTCCTTCCCAAAGCTTCTTTGTTCTCACTTCTTCACTCTACAGTAATATATATATATATATATATATATATATATATATATATATATATATATATATATATATATTATTTCCTACTTCCAGGGAGTAGTTACTCCCATGTGTATATCTCTAGATTTAGGGTATATATAGCCCAACGAAGTGTATGTAGATGGAGTATATCATCATACTAGACCATCTAAGGTACTATGTATGATAAGTATGTATGTATACTTAGCGTATATGATTATACTTATTTTATATGCTACTATCATAGTATTATATAATATATTAAAAATATATGCTCTTTTGATTTTTTTTTCATTTAGTAAAGATCTAGAGTACCTTAATATTAGTACGTTAACATACTCAAACTGATAAATGAGTATGTACACATATGCAACATGATTTATTGATTATGGGAGTAACTACTCCCGTGAGTATATAAAATGCACTATATATATACACACACACGGTAAGGCTATTCTGTAATACGATAATGTTTGTACCAATTTACGATAATGACAATACACATTTACGATACATGAGTTACTATAATTCAATATGATACTTACCATAATGTTATGTTATAGTGTTATAGTAAATCACTTACGAGAGAGTTACCATAATCTCGTAAATTAGTATAGTAATTATTGTAACTCAAAGTGACCACAAAATAACTTATTCTGCGGCCAGCTACATGACAGTAGTAGTTCTGTAGCTGGCTACAAAATAACTTATTCTATAGCCACTTTGAATTACGATAATTATTATGTTAATTTACAAGATTATAGTAACTCCTTACTAAGTGGTTTACTATAACGTTATGGTAAATATCCCCATGTATTATAGTAACCCCACTATCGTAAATATGTATTGACATTATCGTAAATTAGTATATAAAATTATCGTAAATAGAGGTGACTACAGAATAACTTATTTTGTAGCTGACTATTGAATATAATATACACACATACGGTAAGGCTATTCTGCAGCTAGCCACAGAATAGCTTATTCTATAGCCACCTTGTTTAACGATAATGTTGGTACCAATTTACGATAATGACAATACACATTTACGATACATGAGTTACTATAATTCAAGATGATACTTATCATAATATTATAGTAAATCACTAATGAGAGAGTTACCAAAATCTTGTAAATTAGTATAGTAATTATCGTAACTCAAAATGGCCACAGAATAGCTTATTCTACGGCCAGCTACATGACACTATGCATATATAGCTTATTCTACGGTCAGCTACACAACACTACGCATATATATATATATATATATATATATATATATATATATATATATATATATATATATATATATATATATATATATACACTGTACACCTTGTAGCGACAGCGCTACACAGGATTTGTAGGCTAAAGACGACGATGCGACGGTCCTAGGCAGGCTCTCCGCGTTGCTGTGTTGCCGTCGAGTCCAGCGGCTTTATTCTAGACTAGATAGATAGGGAGCCGAGGAAAATAAAGATGCAAAAGCGCACGAGAGAAAACGACATGGCCGATCGAGTTGCGGCCGGGGATTCATCGATGCTCGACGGCGAGTGCACGGGCTATATCGCGCGCAACGGTGTTGGAAGGAGCATGGAAGAAGAACCTCGGCTGGACGGATGAGCCTCTCTCGCTCCGTCGCTTTATTTTATTTTCCAGCTCAGACTGACAACGATCGGTCCATCGGTTTCGTGCCATTGCCATCCTTTGCTCTCTACCAATGACCAAGTGATTTTTTTTTTTAAATTTACCAAGTGATTGGTACGTACTCCTATATATGCTTCCATGTAGAGCTAGCGACGCTACGCGCACAGAAAAAAAAGTACACTAGTTATAATTATAAAAATACTATACAACATACGAGTATTTTTGAGCAATCCAACGCTCGATTTTTTTCCCTTCACTTCTCTTCCTCTCTCTCTCTTCTTCTCTAACTCCAGCGAGCTTAGAAGGGACTCGGACGAGGCAGGCCAACCAGACGGTGAGGACTGCAGGAGGGCGGCGGTTAGGATTCCAACGATGTAGGAGGTGGTCAGACCAGGTGGGGCCGCGGGCGTCCATGGCCATGATGGCGGTGAGCTGAGGGGAGGGGGAAGAAGAGGTCACCGTAGGCGCGGTAGGGTCTTGCTGGGAGGAGGTTATCGTGGGCACGGTAGAGTCTCGCTGAGGAGAGGATGTGTCAGGAGAAGGAAGAAGACGGTGAATAAAAAAATCGAGTGTTCTCGGGAGCCTAAACATCCGAGCGATGAATAGCCAGATTCTATAATTAACATGACTTGATTGATCCTATAATTAACATGACTTGATTATTACAGATTGTATGTAATCGATTGGGCGGTCCAATGCAAGCTAGCTCTTTGCAATCGGGGAACTGTGAACAAAGTTTCTATTCTTTCCCTTTTGAGAATATAAATGTCTTTTTTAAAAAATTAAGGGAAGGATTTTATTAATTCACAATTATTACATCAAGTGAATACATAATACTTGTGAATCCGCTTCTGACCTCTACAAACTAAACAAATAAAGAAATTACATGACACTCTGCTAATGATTATCAATCCTAGACTAAACCCATGTGTTCGGGAGAAAAACACGGTGACCATTTGCACGCCAGTTGTTGTGATGCCACAACCACCAAAGCATGTGAACTATGCAAAGATACTATCCGCAAAGGAGAATAAGATGTTAACCAAATTGTTTCTGCATAATCAAAGCGACTAACAAATAGTTGTCGCCCCAGCCGAATGTTTTAGACCCTCTGATCCTAGTATACGTTGAAAATCATATGCATGTATAGCAGCAACAATAATCATGTCTGTATCGTTTTCTTTTATATCCATTCCATCTCCAGTCTCCACCCACACGATTTCAACAACTTCTGAACATTGTTTCCAACGTGGTGACGATGCTGCGAGGGAGACTGCAGCAGATTTCTGAAACTCTGTGGGTGTTTGATGAAAATCCTATGGGCTGGAGGATCCACTCCGACAGAGACTCCGATCGGCGACCGATCCCCTGGTTTTGGCTAATAATTGTATTTTTATAATGAGGCTTGTTTCGGTGGTTGGAAAGTACTGCTAGTACTTTTGGGCACTTTGTATTTTTATTATTTTGACAAACAGTTAATTTAAGAAATAAAATTAGTAAAAATAAATTAAGGGAGAGAAGGGTAGATTAGAGGAGGAGAATACTGTGTACGCACGCCGGCGACCCGACCTGGAGTGAAATTGTATACGTCGGTAGTTGTATATTGTGAACTTTTTTTTATCTCCTTATATTGTAATCTTGTATACGTATGGCTACAGACTATAAAGGGACAGGAATATGTATTTGTACACGTACCGAGGAGTTAAATTACTGGAGTACTCTTTATTTTTTAATAATAACTAAAAATTATTTAAAAATTTATAGGTACCGGTCCTACATACTTTGTTACTGGTCTCGCGTGTTTTGGTATTTTTGGTTACTTTCTGGTATTTTTTCTTAGTATTTTTTTATTTTTTTATCGTCTGATCTGAACCAATAGACGGTCCATGTTATTAGAAGCGCTGGAGTATGTCAGATTTGCCTCAGGAACAAGAACCATAGGACCATCAGCCGTTTTAATTTTTCTCTCTATTTAAAACAATTATACAAACGAGGAGAGATGCAATGCATGCATGGTTGCACTTAGCTGTCGTGGCGGTTGAGGCGGCAATTAACCGCTGATAGATAGGAACTATCCTGGCTGGCTGAGGTGTCACTGGTCGCTGGCACAATTATCCACTCCACGTCAGCGAAAAAGTGCACGGCCAAG
This sequence comes from Miscanthus floridulus, assembly GCF_019320115.1. Classification (NCBI taxonomy): domain Eukaryota; kingdom Viridiplantae; phylum Streptophyta; class Magnoliopsida; order Poales; family Poaceae; genus Miscanthus; species Miscanthus floridulus. Next base: position 56,123,091 of record NC_089598.1, on the reverse strand, counting down.
GCATCCTCTGTTTGGGTTTGGTTTGCAACGGAACCACGTTGTCACACTTGATGGCATCAGCTGTACTCTGTTCGTTTGGCTGTGGCTTGTCGTAAACGATCGTAAGTTTTCAGCCGGAACAGTATTTTTCTCTCACACAAACCAGCCAGCAGTACTTCTTCACGAACCAGCAACGATACGAACCAGCCAACCGAATAGGCGTGACTGCACCACAGTAAAAGTGCAGCCCTAAATAAAGAGAAAAAACAGTAAAAGCGCAGTGGATAGATGAACATTATCGTATCTGCCCCGTATCTCTGCTTATGCGCTCACTGTATACGAAAGGGCGGAAAGGCTAAATAAACAACATGTTTCACGTTTGCATGCTTGTAACACCTCAGGTTACCACGCAACCCTGGAATGCTACCACGTAATAATACAAAGATGCCAAACTAGAAAATTCAGCGACTCATACAAAAAAACAAACACAAGCGGATGAAAAACATATAGCTAAGTAGATAACTATTATATACGTGGTACCCAACAAGCAAACAATAAGTATAAAGATAGATTGGATTGTTAACTCTAAGTATAGAAGATAGCATTTATTATCTTTATTACTGTGTGAGTCTACCATTATTATGTGATGATACAAGAGTGCAAGATGTGCTTCTAATCCTATCTCTTTGATGCAAGCATTCATCATTAATCACCTTAAGAAAATAAAGGGGTGAGATAAACTCAGCAAGTAACAATTATGAATATACACATATCTTACACATTGATTATCAAGTTTGAGATAAAAAAAAGAACCATGATAATAAACGACAAGAATAATCACTACTACACTTAGATGTTTCACAGCAACGTCGTAACCCCCATCGCAGCCGCATTTCGGCCTCAGCAGTAAGCTGTCGGCAGTGATAGTCATAGCCCTTACCGTCGGCATCTGAGAGTGACTACGGTGTACACTACACCGCCGTATTGGCTTATGATCCGTCTGTGATAAAGTTCTTACTTCCGTCACATTGGAGCATGACCCGTCTGTGGGTATGCACTAACACCGCTGTATTGGCAAACGATCCGCCTGTGTGGATGCTATCATCACCATCGTGTGGACACATTAACTGCCAGTGTAGTGATCACCAGCACCGTCGTCTTGTACTTCGACCCGACTGTCTACGGTGCAGCTTCGTTGTCGCTTCGACGACCGAGACGTTTGTAGAGGTAAACATCACTGTCGCTTCAACGTATGAACCGTCAGTACAAAGGTCATGGTCACCGTCGCCTTGCACCACGATCCACCTTTGATGATCGTTTAGTCGGTGTTGGGTTACTAAACGATTCGACAGTGATACACTTTTATCCCTGCCGTATAATACGCATAGGGACGGTGTTGGACGTTTGCACCTCCAACGACGGTGGTGATAACAAAACAATAAACGACCCTTAATAGCTTACTGAACACAAAGTATACAAATATAATCATTGCATCCATAAACCATGTTCTTATAATAACAACAGACACTTACCATAATATCTTTCTCAACTGATGTCCTAACACAAGCGGTACATAGATTGCAAACTAAAGGTACTGATCCCTACAAACTTACATAACTTATTCTACGGCCAGCTATAGAACAGTACGTCTATATATATATATATATATATATATATATATATATATATATATATATATATATATATATATATATATATATATATATATATATATAACTACTATCCTGTAGCTGACCGTAGAATTATTCTGTAGGCACTTTGAGTTACGATAATTACTATGTTAATTTACGAGATTATAGTAACTCGTTACTAGGTGATTTACTATAAAGTTATGGTAAATATCCCCATGTGTTATAGTAACCCAACTATCATAAATATGTATTGACATTATCTTAAATTAGTATATAAAATTATCGTAAATAGAGGTTGCTATATAATAACTTATTTTGTAGCTGGCTATTAAATATACTCTCCAGCTGGCCATATATATATATATATATATATATATATATATATATATATATATATATATATATATATATATATATATATATATATATATATATATAGAACTACTATCCTATAGCTGGCTGCAGAATAACTTATTCTGTAGCCACTTTGAGTTACGATAATTACTATGTTAATTTACGAGATTTACAGTAACTCCTTACTAAGTGGTTTACTATAACGTTATGGTAAATATTCCCATGTGTTATAGTAACCCAACTATCGTAAATATGTATTGACATTATGGTAAATTAGTATATAAAATTATGGTAAATAGAGGTGGCTACAGAATAACTTATTTTGTAGCCGGCTGCTGAATAACCTATATATATATATATATATATATATATATATATATATATATATATATATATATATATATATATATATATATATATATATATATATATATATGCACTGCCTGCACCTTGTAGCGACAGCGCTACACAGGATATGTAGGCTAAAAGACGACGATGCGACGGTCCTAGGCAGGCTCTCCGCGTTGCTGTGTTGCCGTCGAGTCCAGCGGCTTTATTCTAGACTAGATAGATAGGGAGCCGAGGAAAATAAAGATGCAAAAGCGCACGAGAGAAAACGACATGGCCGATCGAGTTGCGGCCGGGGATTCATCGATGCTCGACAGCGAGTGCATGGGCTATATCGCGCGCAACGGTGTTGGAAGGAGCATGGAAGAACCTCGGCTGGCCGGATGAGCCGCTCTCTCGCTCCGTCGCTTTATTTTATTTTCCAGCTCAGACTGACAACGATCGGTCCATCGGTTTCGTGCCATTGCCATCCTTCCTTTGCTCTCTACCAATGACCAAGTGATTTTTTTTTGAAAATTTACCAAGTGATTGGTACGTACTCCTATATATCCTTCCATGTAGAGCCAGGGACGCTACGCGCACACAAAAAAGTACACTAGTTATAATTACAAAAATACTATACAACATACGAGTGTTTTTGAGCAATCCAACACTCGATTTTTTCCCGTTCACTTCTCTTCCTCTCTCTCTTCTTCTCTAACTCCGGCGGGCTTAGAAGGGACTCGGACGAGGCAGGCCGACCAGATGGTGAGGACTGCAGGAGGGCGGCGGTTAGGATTCCAACGATGTAGGAGGTGGCCAGACCAGGTCGGGGCGCGGGCGTCCATGGCCATGATGGCGGTGAGCTGAGGGGAGGGGGAAGAAGAAGTCACCGTAGGCGCAGTAGGGTCTTGCTGGGAGGAGGTTATCGTGGGCACGGTAGAGTCTCGCTGAGGAGAGGATGCGTCAGGAGAAGCAAGAAGACGGTGAATAAAAAAAATCGAGTGTTCTCGGGAGCCTAAACATCCGAGCGATGAATAGCCAGATTCTATAATTAACATGACTTGATTGATCCTATAATTAACATGACTTGATTATTACAGATTGTATGTAATCGATTGGGCGGTCCAATGCAAGCTAGCTCTTTGCAATCGGGGAACTGTGAACAAAGTTTCTATTCTTTCCCTTTTGAGAATATAAATATCTTTTTAAAAAAATTAAGGGAAGGATTTTATTAATTCAAAATTTTTATATCAAGTGAATATATAATACTTGTGAATCCGCTTCTGACCTCTGCAAACTAAACAAATAAAGAAATTACATGACACTCTGCTAATGATTATCAATCCTAGACTAAACCCATGTGTTTGGGAGAAAAACACCGTGACCATTTGCGGGCCAGTTGTTGTGATGCCACAACCACCAAAGCATGTGAACTATGCAAAGATACTATCTGCAAAGGAGAATAAAAATATTAACCAAATTATTTCTGCATAATAAAACTCGACCGGTGAGGGAAGAACCGTCCTCACGGCAATGTCATAGGAAGGGACCGTATGACCCCGGTCGAGAAAACCCCCGAACCCTGACACATGCCCCGAAGGGCCGAGTGAACCGGGACAGATCGTCAGGCCGGACACAGCCAGAAGGTGCACCGTAGCCGACACAGTCACCAGGCTCGCGTGCACAGCGTTGTCGCCCCAGCCGAATGTTTTAGACCCTCTGATCCTAGTATACGTTGAAAATCATATGCATGTATAGCAGCAACAATAATCATGTCTGTATCGTTTTCTTTTATATCCATTCCATCTCCAGTCTCCACCCACAGGATTTCAACTTCTGAACATTGTTTCCAACGTGGTGACGATGCTGCGAGGGAGACTGCAGCAGATTTCTGAAACTCTGTGGGTGTTTGATGAAAATCCTATGGGCTGGAGGATCCACTCCGACAGAGACTCCGATCGGCGACCGATCCCCTGGTTTTGGCTAATAATTGTATTTTTATAATGAGGCTTGTTTCGGTGGTTGGAAAGTACTGCTAGTACTTTTGGGCACTTTGTATTTTTATTATTTTGACAAACAGTTAATTTAAGAAATAAAATTAGTAAAAATAAATTAAGGGAGAGAAGGGTAGATTAGAGGAGGAGAATACTGTGTACGCACGCCGGCGACCCGACCTGGAGTGAAATTGTATACGTCGGTAGTTGTATATTGTGAACTTTTTTTTATCTCCTTATATTGTAATCTTGTATACGTATGGCTACAGACTATAAAGGGACAGGAATATGTATTTGTACACGTACCGAGGAGTTAAATTACTGGAGTACTCTTTATTTTTTAATAATAACTAAAAATTATTTAAAAATTTATAGGTACCGGTCCTACATACTTTGTTACTGGTCTCGCGTGTTTTGGTATTTTTGGTTACTTTCTGGTATTTTTTCTTAGTATTTTTTTATTTTTTTATCGTCTGATCTGAACCAATAGACGGTCCATGTTATTAGAAGCGCTGGAGTATGTCAGATTTGCCTCAGGAACAAGAACCATAGGACCATCAGCCGTTTTAATTTTTCTCTCTATTTGCAACAATTATACAAACGAGGAGAGATGCAATGCATGCATGGTTGCACTTAGCTGTCGTGACGGTTGAGGCGGCAATTAACCGCTGATAGATAGGAACTATCCTGGCTGGCTGAGGTGTCACTGGTCGCTGGCACAATTATCCACTCCACGTCAGCGAAAAAGTGCACGGCCAAGGCATCCTCTGTTTGGGTTTGGTTTGCAACGTAACCACGTTGTCACACTTGATCGCATCAGCTGTGCCTGCGTGACTGCACCACAGTAAAAGTGCAGTCCTAAATAAAGAGAAAAAACATTAAAAGCGCAGTGGATAGATGAACATTATCGTATCTGCCCCGTATCTCTGCTTATGCGCTCACTGTATACGAAAGGGCGGAAAGGCTAAATAAACAACATGTTTCACGTTTGCATGCTTGTAACACCTCAGGTTACCACGCAACCCTGGAATGCTACCACGTAATAATACAAAGATGCCAAACTAGAAAATTCAGCGACTCATACAAAAAAACAAACACAAGCGGATGAAAAACATATAGCTAAGTAGATAACTATTATATCGGGGTACTCAACAAGCAAACAATAAGTATAAAGATAGATTGGATTGTTAACTCTAAGTATAGAAGATAGCATTTATTATCTTTATTACTGTGTGAGTCTACCATTATTATGTGATGATACAAGAGTGCAAGATGTGCTTCTAATCCTATCTCTTTGATGCAAGCATTCATCATTAATCACCTTAAGAAAATAAAGGGGTGAGATAAACTCAGCAAGTAACAATTATGAATATACACATATCTTACACATTGATTATCAAGTTTGAGATAAAAAAAGAACCATGATAATAAACGACAAGAATAATCACTACTACACTTAGATGTTTCACAGCAACGTCGTAACCCCCATCGCAGCCGCATTTCGGCCTCAGCAGTAAGCTGTCGGCAGTGATAGTCATAGCCCTTACCGTCGGCATCTGAGACTGACTACGGTGTACACTACACCGCCGTATTGGCTTATGATCCGTCTGTGATAAAGTTCTTACTTCGTCGCATTGGAGCATGAACCGTCTGTGGCTATGCACTAACACCGCCGCATTGACAAACGATCCGCCTATGTGGATGCTATCATCACCATCGTGTGGACACATTAACTGCCAGTGTAGTGGTCACCAGCACCGTCACCTTGTACTTCAACCCGACTGTCTACGGTGTAGCTTCGACGACCGAGACGTCTATAGAGGTAAACATCACTGTCGCTTCAGCGTATGAACCGTCAGTACAAAGGTCATGGTCACCGTCGCCTTGCACCACGATCCACCTTTGATGATCGTTTAGTTAGTGTCGGGTTACTAAACGATTCGATGGTGATACACTTTTATTCCTACCGTATAATACGTATAACGACGGTCTTGGACGTTTGCACCACCAACGGCGGTGGTGATAACAAAACAATAAACGACCCTTAATAGCTTACTGAACACAAAGTATACAAATATAATCATTGCATCCATAAACCATGTTCTTATAATAACAATAGACGCTTACCATAATATATTTCTCAACTGATGTCCTAAGACAAGCGGTACATAGATTGCAAACTAAAGGTACTGATCCCTACAGACTTACATAACGAAATGACGTAATTGTGCTGCTCCTATGTAGCACTCCTGCTTGCTAGGCAAAAATGAATATAATTAGTGCATCCTTCGAATTGGTAGGTGTTGCCGGTAGTTAACATTCGTCATAAACCATCAATATAACTTATATAAATGGCTAGAATGGATCACCAATGTAGACTTAGGCGTTTAAACTGTCAAATTCCACGAGTTTTGATGAATCTGTGTTTCCAGTAGGATTTAATCAGGAAACCATCAAGGAGGACCTATTCGTCAAAGAAAATCACGGAATTCCACCGCATAATCGACGTGGGAAGACTCTAGAAGACTCTAGGAGGCCCTCCACTGAAGCATAGCCCATACCCTGACATGTGGGGCTGGCCGGCCCCACCTACAGGCTGGCCGACCTATGGGCCCCCCATGTCAGCCTTCCGTTGCTATGTCGGTTCTCTACCGCTTTAATGATTGCATCTTCGCCGTTTATTCAAGTCGGTTTGATCCGAGGGCTCAAGATTGACGCTCCAGCCTATATATACCTGCCTGCACCCCCCAGGGCAGATGCCTCATTTGATCCTGAGAGCTTAGAAGCCAGAAACCCTAATTCATATGTCCACCAGGATGAATGCTAGCAATCAAGAGAAGATTAGTCATCAATAGGGTCTAGTCTTGTATTAGAGATAGTGAGATAAAGTGAGAGGGAAGTGGTTGGAGGAGTCCTGGCCTATCGGTGGTCTCTCTACGACTTGTACCCTAGCGAAATCAAGTTTTTCTTGAGCTTGATTCTGAGATTTCTCTGGTAATCGACTATAAGCATCTTGTTCATATTGTTCTTCAGGTTTGCAACTCTCTTTTGAGTACTTTAATCCTTATAGCTCCTGGGTTAAAGTAGTATTCATAGTGTAAGCATGGTACTTAGACTCGGTTACTCGTGGATATACCCTATTTTTGGGATCGGTGGTAGCTCGCGAGGGTGACTCTTATAGCCTTGTTGAATCCTTTGTAGTCCACCTCCCGTTAGTAGGCCTAGCAGGACATTGTTGCTATAGGAAATGGAAGGGACCATGATGCCTAAGGGGGGGGGGTGAATTAGGCAACTTAAAAATCTACTCTAAACTATGACCTCTAATTCCACCCTAGCAAAACCTATGCAAGAAAGTAATCTATCTAAATGTGCAACTATAGTTTTGCTAATGTGTTGCTATCTCTACTGCAAAAGAGTCTTGCAACCTAGGTAACAATGTAAATGCAGAAGGTAAAGATGAGGTAGAGATGCAAACTCCTATCGACAACTCCGGTATTTTTACCAATGTATCGAGAAGCGCTCAAGCTTCCCCTAGTCCTTGTTGGAGCCCCTCGCAAGGAATCCCTCGTAAGGGCCAAGCTCTCGGTCGGGTAACTCTGTGGATAGCCCTAGGCCTTCCCCACACACAAGTGGGTCTCCAGTGTGCCTTTCGGCAAGCTTCTCTCAAACCGCTCCCCACCGTCTTCACTATCAAGCTTTTGGCCGAACCGCCACAGGCCCTGTTCCCTTCGGTACACGGTGGTGGCCACACCACAAACACAGTTGGTGTGATCTTGCAAGACTACAAGCCCCTCCAATGTACAACAATGGTGCGCGCAAGCACCGAGTGATAAGAGGTGTGCAAACCTCACTAAACACTAGGCCTAAACCTAGAGCAAGCGCATAAGCGATGGTCTAATCAACCTAAGCACTTCGCAAAGCACCTACACTAATCACCTAATGAATCACTAAGCACTATGCAAGTGGAGATCACTAAAATGGTGTATTAACACCCTTGGTATATTTCCTCAGCTCTCCACGCCTCATATGGCTGGTTGGGAGGTCTATTTATAAGATCCAAGTCGAAGCTAGCCATTGGGGGCAAAAAACCTAGCTTTCAGCTAGAGACCGGAGGTGGGTCACGCCTTGATTGGACGCGTCCGGTCCTCCTAACCATTGGAGTGCGTGCATTGATTGGACTCTGGGCTGAGTTCGGTCTCACTCGATCGGATGCGTCCGGTCACGCTGGCGCCGCTCTAGAACCTTTCTGGACATGATCGGACACTACTTCTTGGTGTGTCCGGTCATCCTGCCATCGTGTCTGGTCACACTGAGAACGCTATCATGATGATGAACAATGTCACCTGTGTGTCCGATCACTGCTTTGCTCAGCACCCGGTTATCGCATCGGTCGCTGCAGCTGCACGGGCAACGATCGGACATGTCCGGTACCTTCGTTGCAGCGTCCGGTTGTCTCTGCCGAGTCCCTTCTTCATTCATTTCTTCGCCATCCTTGCGTTTGGCTTGCTTCCCATCTTCGTGCTTGGACTTTGCTTAATATCTTGGGTGTTCTCTTGTACTTCTAGGGTCTTGCTTATGGTGTTGATCATCAGATCATCATGTCGCCTTGGTCCAAGTCACATTTTGCACCCTATTGAACTACAAAACAATTACTTGCAAATTCATTAGTCCAATTTGGTTGTGTTGGTCATCAAACACCAAAATCCAAAGTAAATGGGCCTAGGGTCCATTTTCCTTACAATCTTCTCCTTTTTGGTGATTGATGACAACACGACCAAAGCAAGCAAATAATAAAAACTTTAAAATTTAAAAGCTATCTGCTTGCTAGGATGCAATGCAAAGGGCAAGGTTATATGATGCTAAAAGATACCACATGTAAACATCTTTGAAAACTTATCTTGCCCTTGCAAATGTTCCCATGTAGCATTATGGATTTAAGCCTCCCCTAACTCCATAATCCACTATCCTCCCTTTGTTGGACCATTACTGCTTGTAAATTATTATGATCTTGCTTTTGGTCTTACAAATTCTCCCCCTTTGGAATCAAACACCGAAAAAGAAGACATTAGTAGCATAAGGGAGGGTCAAATTTTATGATCCTTTATATGTGGAGAGGAATAGATCATAAAACTTGACTCTCACATTACATAGACTAAGCTCCTCTTAAATATATGCATACATATGGTGGAGGGTGAAGTATATGCATAATTAGCAAATTAATGCACAAGGGAGTTTTATCTATATAATGCATGGAAAAAGCATATAAGAGCCAAAAAGAAATCAACATGATCATATTGGTTTAGGAATACCACATGTAGAAACCAATTTGATTGACACCACTTGAAATAGGTGATGGATATTTGAAGTATGATGCTTATCTCCGGGGACTCCATTTTTCTTGCATTGAGACTACTACACACATGGTTAGCTTGAAATAGTGTTAGTCTCAAAGCATCCAACTTGTAGAGTAACCTCCCCCTAAATTTGTGCATATATGCATGGAATACTTATATGATACATGAACATTGATTTTAGAATAAAAGATACCACTTAAAAGATGATATCACATGATTGTGAGAATAATTTTCAAAAGCGATAGTCTGGGGAAATTATCTATAATTTGGACTTTGGCACATATTAGATAAACAATTGTAAAACAAGCTATGTGCTATGCTCCTAAGTAATTTAAACCATGTAGGTTTGCTCCAAGGGTAAGAGTGATACCGAGCAAGCCTACCATAAGATATACCTAGTGTATGCATGACAAAAGATTAAATATGCAAATGCAAACCTAGGCACGAAAAGGAACTAGATGCTAATTGAGATTACAAGAAATTAAATCTAGTTACCTAACATGGGGAGGGGAATTTAGGTCCATATTATTCACTAACCCACTTGGCAATTACCTTGACCATCATGATGAACCCCATGAAATGCACCCAAATTATGCCAAGTCTCTAAATTCCCTGGAAGTCCATCGGACTTCTCACTTCCCCTTCAGGATCCAAACCTTCTTGGTGCTCTTCAAGTTGGAAATGGTCCCTTTGGCACCCAAATGCATTTGGCCCCATTGTTGGCTTGCTTATTCACCTTGATGGCCACCACCTTGTCATTTTCTTCTTCTTCAAGAGATAAGGTGTGGAGGCCTTTTTGTCCACCTTGTTGGTGTAGGTGTTGGATAGTTTGCTTGTTTCCTTTTTGTTTTTCTCTTTCTTCTTAGATCCTCCCCCATTCTTCACCTTGCACTCATAGGACTTGTGGCCTTCCTTGTTGCATACATAGCAAACCATGGTTTGTCCTTCATCAAGCTTCTTCACTCCCTTGACGGTGTTATCTTGATGAAGTTGGGCTTGCTCCATTTTGCCTTTTACTTGAGTCAAGTCCTTGGTAAGGCGAGCCACTTCTTGCTTGAGTTGCTCATTCTCCATTGCGACCTCTTGTGTGCATGTATCTACAACAACCTTTTCAACACAAACTTGGTTGCACAAGGGTGAGTCTAAACATAAATCATTGCAAGAAGTAGATGCATCCTTTTTAGGCATGTCAAAATTGAAATTTTCTTTTAGGTGCCTCGGTGAGGGTAGTATCGACTGCTTCAAACTTAACAACTTTATTAGTTAGCTCATCACAATGTTTGCACATGGTTTCCATTTTAGCAAGTAAACTTTTATAGGCATCTTGTGAGCTAGCTAACTTTTCTTTTAATTTTTTATTTTTCTTTAAAAGTTGCTCATCATTGATTGTGCATGCATTTGTTGTTGCACTAGCCTCAAGTTGCTCAATTTTAGTAGATAGTTCAATATTGAGATTAGCAAATGTCTCATATTGTTCAAGCAAGGTTTTATATGCTTCTTGTGAACTATCTAGTTTTTCTTGCAACATTTTTAGGTTCTTTTATTGACTAGTGCAACTTTTAGCATAGTTAAGATTTTCTTGCACAAGTTGCTCATAAGAAGGTAGCTCATCATCACTATCACTATTATTGTCACTATCACTAGGGATAGACTTTTTGTTACCTCGTGCCATAAGGCACACTCGTGAAGTACTTGATGATGAGTGCTTGTACCATCGCCTCTTGTGGTGGTCTTCTTCTTCACTTGAAGAATCATCCCATGACCTTATTGATGTGAGGGCTTTGTCCTTGCACACCTTCTTCTTTGTCTTGGGTGTGGGCATGTTTGGACAAACTTCCACAAAGTGCCCCAATTCTCCGCATCCATAGCATCCTTTCTTCCTTTGCTCATTCTTTGATAGGTGAAAATGAAATCTTGAATTTGGATGGGCACACCCTTGACATTAAGCCTTTGGATCATCTTCTCCACCTTGATGATAAGTTTGATTGATTCTTCATCAAGGTCGAAGATGGAGGAGAAAGATTGATCATCATCACTTGATTCTTCTTCATCATAATTCTCATCATCATCTTCTTCGTCACTTGAGGAGCTTGGGCTTGAGCTTGTCTCAACTTGCTTGCCCTTCATCTTCTTGTGCTCACTACAAGTGAGAGCTTTGCCTTTGCTTGATGAAGAGGCTTCTTTGTGACCCATCTTACATGACATCTCAAATGCAACTACCTTACCAATGACTATAGCCGAGGTCATGGTGCTTAAGTCCTCCATGTTGTGAAGGATGGTTATGATGCTTGCATATTTCTTTTGTGGTAGCACAGAGATGATCTTGCTCATGATGTCCACATCACCTAGCTTTGTTAATCCTATAGAATTAAGCTCATTGATAATTAGATTCAAACAAGAATACATATCATGAACAAGCTCATCATCATTCATTTCAAAAGAATCATAACTTTGTTGAGCCAGGCAATGTTTTTGCTCACGCACATTACTTGTGCCATCATGGAGCTCTTATAATTTTAACCAAATTTCATGTGTCATATTTAAAGTGAACACTTGGTTAAACACATCCATGCTAAAAGATTCAAACAAGCAATTTTTAGCTCTAGCATTGAAATGAATTTCTTTTTCTTCACTCTTTATGGGTTTATCGGGATTCTTAATGGGTTTCATCCCATCATGAGTGACTCTCCAAACATCCAAATCTAC